>NC_091550.1:43318004-43329808 GCF_042767895.1 Penaeus vannamei | reverse complement strand
ACAAAACAACAGCAAAGAGAACCTCAACAACCCTCCCAGGTCGATCTATAATTGCACACTTAACAAGCTCGCTAAAATGCATGATGACACAATTCCCCCCTCCCCCTCTCTCTCTCCCTCTCCCCGCCCTCCCCTCCCCCTATCCTGCATACATGCACTTTCGTGAAAGCGAGAGTACCACCCCATCCCCTCCCCCCCGTCTCCCTTTCCCACTTGTTTTCTCGCAAATGAAGCTTCGGTGCAATTAGAGGGGCATTATGCAAACCCTCTTGTTCAAACTGCCTCATTTCCCTCGTCCGCCTTTCTTATAACTCTCTCTCTCTACCCCTTCCTTCTCTCTCTATTTCTCCTCTTTCTCCCTCTCTCTCCCTCTCTCTCTTTCTCTCTCTATTTCTCTTCTGTCTCTGTCTCTGTCTCTGTCTCTGTCTCTGTCTCTCTCTCTCTCCTTTCATAAATAACTGAATTCCCCTGACTGCCCTTTCGTTCCATCCTCTCCATTCTTTTTAGATCCTTCCTTGCGTTCCTCTCCATCCCCAAGCCCCCCCTCCCTCCCTCCCTCCCTCCCTCAAGGATGGAAAAGAGCATAAAAAGGGAAGAAATTCACCCTGCCCAATATACTGGATACTGGTGGTTCTCGCTCCCTACTTACCCGCGAATAACTACCACTCTGAGACCACTACTGCCTCTGCTACTACCATCTCGTTCACCAAAAACAACAACAAAAACAACAATAACAACAACTGCCCTACGCTGACAAAATATCAACTTCCATTTCCTTTTCTGCTATCTGCGAAATATTCCCCTCTCAGCAAATCGGGCACAAAAAAGAAGCTAGGCGACTATTTTGCGCAAAAAGAGACAAATACATAAAATGATAAGCCATATAATTTCACGTCATGGCACAGAACGCACGGGCATATTCATCAGCATACTTAACATTGCATAAATAAGGCCACAGAAAAGCATGTATGTCTGTCTGTCTGTCTGTCTGTCACTGTCTCTCTTTGCACTTCTTTTCACATGTGCTGAAAATACGCCAACGTTTCCTAAAAGTGTAAGGATTTGCTACGTATATATTTGTCACTTGGTCCCTTCTAGTACACGTCAAGTCACGTGATTTTGAATCCTGAAATGCACGGATGAAGTTATTCCTTCATCCGTAACTGAATAAATAAAATGGAATAAAATAAATAAACAAAGAAAATAAGGAGAATACTTATGCAAATATCCGCATCTATGCACAAAACTGCGTCGTCTCTTGAAATAAACGCAAATAAAGCCAACAATACAGAACTCATTTCAGAAATGAATACATTTATAAATAAAAAAAAAATGTGTTACAGGGGAATCCGACCCTTACGCCAGAGGGAGATAAGAGTCAAGGAGGGCGGAGATATCCTGCCAGGAATGCAGAAGGCTGGGGAGAGGGGGAGGGGGGAGGGGGAAGGTGAGGGGGAAGGGGGAGGGGGGAATGGGAGGGAGTAGGAAAAGAAGATGTGGCGTTGCAGGAATGCAATTAATGCAATGAGGAGTGTGTTGCAACTGGTAGTGCGGGAGACAGAGAATGCAGAGAGAGAGAGAGAGAGAGAGAGAGAGAGAGAGAGAGAGAGAGAGAGAGCGAGAGCGAGAGCGAGATAGAAAGAGATAGATAGATAGATAGAGAGAGTGAGAGCGAGAGCGAGAGAGAGAGCGAGAGAGATAGATAGATAGATAGATAGATAGATAGATAGATAGATAGATAGAGAGAGAGAGAGAGAGAGAGAGAGAGAGAGAGAGAGAGAGAGAGAGAGGGAGGGGGAGGGAGGGAGGGGAGGGGGAGGGGGGGAGGGAGGGAGAGAGAGGGAGGGAGAGGGAGAGGGAGAGGGAGACAGAGAGGGGAGAGAGAGAGAGAGAGAGAGAGAGAGAGAGAGGAGAGAGATAGAGAGAGAGAGAGAGAGAGAGAGAGAGAGAGAGAGAGAGAGAGAGAGAGAGAGAGACAGACAGAGAGAGAGACCTAAGGACCCGGGTTATCCGGCCGCCCACAGATACGGCATAGGGGCGTGACGGGCCACCGCTGCCCCATTTCACGACCGAATACGTGAGTGCGAGCGGCACGGGCGTGATTCCTCACTCCGGGCCAAGCGGGCGCACGCCGAGCGCCGGGCAGATGGTGCGCGGGACGGCAGCACGCATGGGCGCCGTTGCACATACCACACACACACAGCACACACACACACACACACACACACACACACACACACGCGCGCGCGCGCACACACACACACACACACACACACGCACGCACGCGCACACACACACGGACACACACACACACTAACTCACTTTCTCTCTCCCTCTCTCACATACTCACTCACTTTTTTTTTTCTCTCTCTCACACACACACACTCACTTTTCTCTCTAACACACACACACACACACGAATAACACAGGGATGTCAACCTAGAGGTGGGGCAGAGGAGAGGGGAGAGGGGAGAGGGGGGCGTACCACATCATCTGCACCCCCGCCAACCTAGACGGCCAAGCCTCCCCCCCCTCCCCCCCTCCCACCCCTCTTAAAAAATCCTGCCGACAGACGAGGAGGGAGACAATAGACCCGCAAGGTGTGTCATGTCAAGGCTGTGCCAGAGTCCTTCTGACCTACAGTACAGGACAATCCCCCTCCCCCCCTCCTTCCCTACCTCCCTCCTCCAACGTCAACTCGAGTCTCCACCCCTACCCCCTTCCCCTCCCTCCTCATCCCCTGTCTCCCGACCACGTTCCTTCTCTTCACTCTCCCTCCTTCCCCTAGCTCTTCTTCATTCTTCTCTCTCTCTCTCTCTCTCTCTTCTTGTTGCTTTGTTTTCCTCCTCTTTCGTTCTGTTTTACGTTCTTTATGCTCTCCTCTTTCTACTTTCCTCTCAAAACCTTCTCCTCCTTCCCTTAGCTCTTCCCCTTCTCCTCACCCTATCCGTTTTCCTGTTCCTTCTTCTTTATCCTCCTCTCCCACCCCCATCTCTCTTCTTCCTCCTCCCTTCACCACCTTTTGCTCCTTCTCTTCCTCCACCACCTCCCCCCATCCCCCCTCCTCCACCACATTCCTCCCACGATCCTCTTCCTCCCACTCCTCCACCCCATCAACCTACTCCTTTCCTCTTTCTCTTCACCACCACCCCCATCTACCCCCTTTACCGTTCACCCTCCTCCACTCTCTCCCCTTCCCCTTCCTTCATCTCCTCCACAACCTTCCTCCTCCTTCTCTTCCTCCACCTCCACCTCCCTTCCTTCCTCCTCCTCCACAACCTTCCTCCTTCTCTCCCTCCACCTCCACCTCCCCCACCCCCACCTCCACACGACAATCTCCTCCCGATTCACAGGATGCACATCCGACCCTGACGTATATATATATAAAAAAAAAAAAAAAGCGTGTAAAAATTCAACGCATGTCATCTGCATACCATTTACACACTTTTTTCCCCCCGAGAGACTCTTAATTAACACTCTCAGAAACGCTTAAGTATGCAATAATCGCCCGTAAGAAAATGCCGCTCGGAAAGCTTTCACAATTAAAAACACAATTAGCTTTAAACGCGAGCTGGCGGGCGGTACTCGAAACCTAGCAATCTTGCCTCTTAAATCACCCTCGTTATTGCTCGTTGAAGGCACACACACACACAACATTCAGTCAACATTTAGCATTTACGCTAAACGAGGGGAAACGACGAAGCAAGGAGCGATAACGGAGGGAGATACGAAGAAGAGAGATAACAAGACAACGCCATATATGAAATATTTTACTTCCCTCGCTTCGAATCGCACGCAAAATCTATAGAACATTAGAGATAAGAGATAAGAGACAACCAAAGAGAGGGAAGGAAGGAGAAAAAAATACGAGAGGCGGTGTGCACGCACACACACACACACACACACACACACACACACACACACACACACACACACACACACACACACACACACACACACACACACACACACACACACACACACACACACACACACACACACACACACACAAACACACACACACACGGACAAATACAAGTACACACACACACACATACGCACTATGCGATCCTGGCGTATGCAGGTGCGTGATGACGTCATTGCGTGGAACGGCGCGTGCGCAAGGACAATGGCAGGAGATGAGAATGCACGTGCGTGAGGGTGCGGGGGAGGGAGAGAGGGAAAGAGGGAGAAAGGAGAGAGGAAGAGGGGGGGAGGGAAAAACGGAGAAAGGAGAGGAAGAGGGAGAGAGGGAAAGAGGGAGAAAAGAAGGAGAGAGGAAGAGATAAAGGGGAGGGGGAGGGGGAGGGGAAGGGGAAGGGTGAGGGGGAGGAAGGAGGGAAGGGGGAGGGAGGGAGAGAGGGAGAGAGAGAGAGAGGGAGAGAGAGAGAGAGAGAGGGAGAGAGGGAGAGAGAGAGAGAGAGAGAGAGAGAGAGAGAGAGAGAGAGAGAGAGAGAGAGAGAGAGAGAGAGAGAGAGAGAGAGAGAGAGAGAGAGAGAGAGAGAGAGAGAGAGAGAGAGAGAGAGAGAGAGAATACGAGACAGGATTAATGGGAGAAAGAGAGGGAGAGAAGGAGAGGAGAGGAGAGAGGAATAATAAAATTAAAAGAAGAGAATTGGAGAGAGAAGTGGAGAGAGGGAGAGAGCTATATAAATCCAAGGGAGAGTAGAGAGTAGAGAGGCAAAGAAAGGAACAAAAAATAAGTATGACAGAATAAGAAAATACAAACGAGATAAACGTAGTAAGAGCGAAACACCGCCATCCCCCCTAACCCATACCCCCCATCCCCACTAACCCCTAAAACCCATCCCCAACCTTCCGTGACAGCATCAGCTTCAAGCCAGCTGATCGCAACCCTTCCGTCTCTTCCGGTACAGAAAGGTACAAAAATGCCCGGCAGGAACAGCGGCGGCACGCGCCATCTCACTCAGCCTCCCCCCCCCCACACACACACATACGCCTCTCTCCTCTCTCTTTCCTTTCTTTTCTCTCTCCCTCCTTTTTCTCTTCCTCCTCCTCTCTCTTCTCTTCCTCTTCCTCTCTCTCTCTTTCTTTTATCTCTCCCTCTCTTTTCTTTTTCCCTCAGTCACCTCTTCCCCATCTCCCTCCCTCCTCTCGTTTCACTCACATTCCTCTTCTCCATTCCTTCCTTTCTTCCTCTCTATCCCTTCTTCTTCCCTTTCTTTTTTTTCCTTATTGCCTTTTCTTCTCAAATCCCTTCACATCCTCCCCCTATTCCATCCCCACTCACCACCCCTACTTCCCCCTTCCCCCTCGGCCACACCTCCTCCTACTCCTCCCCATTCACATCTTCATTCATTCATCTCTTCCCACCTTCCCCTTTACTCCTTCCTTTCCCCTCTTCCTTCGCTTCTTCATCTCCTTATCCCTCTTTTCCCATCTTTTCACTCTTTCTTTCTCCTTCTCCTTTCTCCCTTCCCCCCAACTTCCACCCATCTTTCTCCGCTAACCTCCTCCCTCCCTCCATCACAACCCTCCTTCAACTCCCCTCCTCCGCCCCCTCTCCGCTCCCCTAAATACCCCTTCCCTCCATCCCTCCCTCCCCCCTTTCGCCCAGGCAGCTACTCCCTAACACGGTCCGCCTGCTACAGCGTCCGGCCGGATAAAACGTGTTCCGGACAAGCTGAGCCGGCCGGACCGCGTGACACGAGGGAGGGGGGTGGGGTGGTGGGGTATGGAACAGATAGGGAAGGAGAGAGAATGGGAAAGGAAGAGGAGCGTGGAGGGGGGAAGGAAAGACGGAGGGAGGGTGGGATAGGAGGAATGGGAGAGAGGGAAAGAAGAGGGAATGGGAGAGAGGGAAAGAAGAGCGAATGGGAGAGAGGGAAAGAGGGGATGAAGGTTAGGTGGGAGGAGTAAGGAGGAAAAGAGTGAAGGGGTAAGAAAGAAGAGCGAAGGAAGAGAGAAATATAGCACGATGGTAGGGTGGCAGTCACAGTAAGGAGAGCGGCATTAAGAAAAATGGAGAGAATGAAAAACAAGGAAATGGAAAATTCAAGGCCTGACGACAGACAAACCAACAACCCCCCCCAAAAAAAAAAGAAAAATATATATATATATATATATATATATATATATATATATATATATATATATATATATATATATATATATATATAAATTAAAAACAAAATCCCGCGACTTCTCCACTCACCTGGCGATCCCGTCCCTCCGAACCCAGCGGACGCCGCCCCTCCGACGCCGCCTCCGCCGCCGCTCACGCCCCCGCCGCCCCCGCCGCCGCCGCCCGCCTCCGAGGGCCTGGAGAGCCGCCCGCGCAGCCCCGACCCCTTCGGCCGCCCGCGCTTCCTCTGGCCGCGGATGGGCGGGGCGGACGAGGACCCGCCGCCCAGACTCGCCGCCGAAGACGACACTGCGGAGGGAGAGAAGGTCGCCGAATTAATATCAATTTCATATACATAAGTAATACATGCAAAAATACACTAAATTGGAGAAAAAGACGGAAAAAGAAGGGTGAAGAAAGAGAGAGATAAACATTAACAGATAAAGATGGTGAGATATGTATGTGTATGTGTGTGTGTGTGTGTGTGTGTGTGTGTGTGTGTGTGTGTGTGTGTGTGTGTGTGTGTGTGTGTGTGTGTGTGTGTGTGTGTGTGTGTGTGTGTGTGTGTATGTGCGTGTGTGTGCGTGTGTGTGTGTGTGTGTGTGTGTGTGTGTGTGTGCGTGTGTGTGTGTGTGTGTGTGTGTGTGTGTGTGTGTGTGTGTGTGTGTGTGTGAGAGAGAGAGAGAGAGAGAGAGAGAGAGAGAGAGAGAGAGAGAGAGAGAGAGAGAGAGAGAGAGAGAGAGAGAGAGAGAGAAAAGAAAGAAAGAAAGAAAGAGAGACTAATACACACACGATTACAGGATAAACCATAAAACGTCGACAAAATGACAAATAAGACTAACATCAGACAACACGATATAAATAAAACAAACACAATTCCCAGCCGGAGTGAAACAAAGCAATAAATCCCTGGTGAGGAAATTTAGCGCAGAAAAAAGGCAGGGTCTTCCCTTCTATTTTGATAAGCAGAAAGTATAATAAAAAAAATAATAATAAATAAATAAATACAAAAATGGAATAACAAATAATTATAAAAATAAATAAGTAACAAAAATGAATTGAATAAGAAAAAAAAAATCTGTTCATGACTTTTAGAGTTATTCTGCTATCCAACTAACGAACAAACAAACTAACCAACGCTAACAAAAACATAACCTCGACGGGGGCAACAATCGCCAAACGTCCAAAAAGGCCAAACCACACTAAAATAAGCATCAATAACCGACACCCGATCGAATCAAAGAAACAGCCACAAACAAACAACAACAAACGCACACTAAAGACTACAACAAGAGAAACAACAAGAGCAACAACAACAACAACAAAACTTTAAACCCATATTGACGACTTCAAGGAAACGCTGGGGACGGGGGAGAGAGGGAGGAGGGGAGAGAGGGAGGAGGGGGAGACAGGACAGAGAGGGAGAAGAGAGGGAGAGGGGCGGGGGGACAGGAGAGAGAGAGAGGGAGAGGGGGAGGGGGAGGTGGAGCAGAGAATCATATCATGCAAAGGAGACAAAAGGGTGAATGGGGAGGGTGGGGGGAAGGGGCCGTACTACCCTGCCTCTTACACGTGCATACAGGCGCACTGGGGTCATTGTCTATGGGAGCATAAAAGAAGGAGGGGGGAGAGGGAGGAGGAGTTGGGGGAGAGAGAGAGAGAGAGAAAGAGGGAAAGAGAGAGAAAGAGAGAGAGAGAGAGAGAGAGAGGGAGAGAGAGAGAGAGAGAGAGAGAGAGAGAGAGAGAGAGAGAGAGAGAGAGAGAGAGAGAGAGAGAGAGAGAGCGAAAGACAATTCAGAGAAAGGACGATGAGCGTGGAAGGTAGAGAGAGAAAGAGACACACAGGAAAGGAGGAAAAGAGGGGGGTACGGCGGGGGGGAGGGGGACATAACTCCACCTCGCCCCCCTCCCCTCATAACCTCACGCAACGCAACCCACCTGCGCCACATCTCTCTCCTTAAAAGCTCGTAAACCAAAAGCTCAGAAAATAATAATAATAAAATAATAATAAACAATAATAATAATAATCACAGATGATAGCAAACAACATCAAAAACAACAAAACACCAGAACCCAGAGGCACTCCCTCTTGCCAGACCACCATCAGTGCCAGACCACCCTTCACGAACCACGGGGACACCACATCAAGGCGACACCATACCATGATCAACACAGCTCCAATAAGACCTCTACCCACCGAACAAAAAACACAATAACATCATTGCCATTCACCATACTCCCATTCCAGGGGGGGGCGTACGGACAACAGTGCCATGGAGTGCCACTATAACGCTGTCCCTACGCGATTGATGGCACCCTCGGCACCTTAATTTCACCCTTAAACCAGAGCACAGAAATGGCCCTCACAATCACATGGCCGACTTGGGGCTGTCATGCGCATGAGGCGGACTGTGCCTGACCTATCACATCCCGTCTGGACCTATTTCTATTGCTCTCGTTCTCTTTTCTCTCTCTCTATCTTTCCCCTCCGCGTCTCCTCCTTCACCCCTTTCTTTTCTCTCTTATTCTTTACGTCTGTGTGTGTGTGTGTGTCTCTCTCTCTCATTTTTCCCCCTCCTCTTCCTCATCCCTCCCATCCACTCCTCCCCACCCTCCCACCTCAGCCTCCCACCCTCCTCCTTCCTCCCTCCTTCTCCCACCCATCCTTCCATGCCCTCCCCACCTCACTCCCACCCTCGACCATCCCCTTCCCTCCCCTGCCTGCCTTCCCTCAACCTGGCTTTTAGCAAGATTGGGCGACGGGAGGTGTCATGCGGCATCGCGCTCTGTCAAAGGATTAGCTGGAGCCACCGGGGAGGGGAGGCGGGGGGAAGGGGGGAGAGGGGCAGGGAGAGAAGGGGAAGGAAGAGGGAGGGGAGAGAGGGGTGGGAGGAAGGTGGGAGGGGAGAGAGGGGTGGGAGGAAGGTGGGAGGGGAGAGAAGGGGAAGGAAGAGGGAGGGGAGAGAGGGGTGGGAGGAAGGGGGGAGGGGAGAGAAGGGGAAGGAAGAGGGAGGGGAAAAAGGGGCGGGAGGAAGGGGGAGGGAAGTAGAGGGTCGGGAGAAGGGGGAAGGAAGAGGGAAGGGAAAGAGAGGCGGGAGGGAGGGGAAAGGGGGAGAATGGGGCGGGAGGAAGGAGGAGAGAGGGTGAAGGTGGAGGGGAAGGAATAAGTAAAATAGGTTGGGTAGGAGGGGGAGGAAGGGAGGAAGGGGAGTGTGAAGGGGGAGGAAGGGGGAGGAAGGGGGAGAAGGGTGAGGAGAGGGAGGACATAGGATGATGGGGATGGTGATGCTGAAGAGAATGAGGAGAAAGGGGGGAGGGGATAAAGAGAGAAGATAAAGGAAGAAGAAGAAGGATGGGACATACACAGATAAAAAACAAAAAGCTCACTAAGGAAACAAGGGAGAGAACAGACAGGAAGGACCGGCGAGATTCACAACGCGAAAGAGAAAGAAAAGGAAGGAAAGGCTCGATAAAAGGGGGGCGAAACAAGAGAGAAACGCTCATGGGAGAAGGAACAAAGCAAGGGGAGAGGAAGAGGGAAAGGAGGGGGGAGAGAGGAAGAGGGGAAAACGAGGGGGGAAGAGAGAAGAGGAAGAGGGGAAACGAGGGGGGGGAGAACAAGAGAGAAACGCCGCGGGAGAAGGAACAAAGCAAGGGAGAGGAAGAGGGAAACGAGGGTGGTGAAGAAGAGGGGAAACGAGGGGGGAAGAAGAGGAGGAAGAGGGGAAAAGGGGAGAGAGGGAATCGCCTAATTAGCCAGTCAGCCCCGCCGCCATTACCAACCGCCAAGTTACCTCCTACTAGCGCCACGGACACCCTCCCCCCTCCCCCCGCCCCCGCCCACGCCCTGGTCCCAAAGCCCTCTGAAGGCCCTCGCCCGCCCACAAAGCAAAGGCGAACTATGGGCGTCGTGCAGGAAAAGAGGCAAAGAACAAGAGACACTGAATCACAACTCAGTCTTCCATTATTTATTTACTTGTTTGTGTCCGTCAGGTTTAAACTCATGCTTGAAAGTCATGTTTAAGTATGAAAAAAAAATCTATGAGTGGCGTGCAATGGGACTGCAAGGGGAGTGAGACACAGAAATAAACAGAGATATAGATACAGACAGCGTGTGTCCGCATGCGTGTGTGCGTGTACGGCAGAACCCATCTTATCAACAAAGACCTGCTCCCAAGGCTTTAAAAACAAGTAAACAAATAAACAATCAAACAGAAGAACTGGAAAAGGGGAATCGCAGAAATGGAGTGCAAACAAATTTAGGGAAGGAATTAAACCGTGGAGGAAGATTTAATGGCCGCAATTAGGGGATCCTCGCGGGGTTAAAAATAGGACGAGAAGCACGAGCGCCCCGGCCATGATTCACTCTGCCAGCCTCATGACTCTCGCCCTCGCGCCTCTTCGCCTTTCTCTGTCTCTGTCTCTCTCTCTCTCTCCCTTCCTCCGTTTCTCTTTGTAATCCTCCCTTCCTTCCAGGCCTTGCTTCTTTCTCCTAGTACCCTCGGACTCTTATTATTTTTTTCTCTTCTCTCTCTCTCTCCCATCCTACCCCCTATCCCTCCTCAATCTCTCTCCTTCTAATTTTTTTCTTTCTTCTCTCTTTCTCTGTCTCTCTCTCCATCTATATTTCTCTCTGTCTGTCTTATCTCTCTTTCTCCATTCTCCTCTTCCTCTCTTCCATCTATATTTCTTTCTTTCTTATCTCTCTTTCTCATTCTCCCTCTCCCTCTCTCTCCATCTACATTTCTTTCTTTCTTATCTCTCTTCCTCATTCTCCCTCTCCCTCTCTCTCCATCTACATTTCTTTCTTTCTTATCTCTCTTCCTCATTCTCCCTCTCCCTCTCCCTCCCTCGCTCCCCAAACCAGCCAAACGTCAGGCAATAACGGCCTCGCTAGCGGCCCCGGCGACGTGACCTGATGTCTCAGATGCAGGTGACCCGGTTTACGAGGCAGCCGAAGGAGGAGGCTACGGAGTGTGGCGGATGGAATGGGCGAAATGAAGGGGAATGAAGGGCAGTGGGTGGCAAAGATAGTGACAGATGAGGAGGGAGAAAGAGAAAAAAAGAGAGAAGGCAAATAAATGAGAAAGCGAGAGAGAGAGAGAGAGAGAGAGAGAGAGAGAGAGAGAGAGAGAGAGAGAGAGAGAGAGAGAGAGAGAGAGAGAGAGAGAGAGAGAGAGAGAGAGAGAGAGAGAGAGAGAGAGGAAGGAAGGGCAGAAAATGAGAGAGGAAGTAAGAGGATGAGCTAGAGGGGAGAGACGAGGGAAGAAAGAGAAAACAAACACAGATAAAATATAAACGGGAGACACGAAGCGAGGACCAAAGAGAGAAAGGAAACGAAGGCCTTGCTCAAGCCTCTGCCTCGTGGCACAACAACAACCCCTCCCTCCTACCTCCCTCTGTCCCTCTCTCCCTCTCCTTCCTCCGTCCTCCCCTCCACCTCCTCCTTCCCCTCAATGCACACCCTCCTGACCCAGCTGCCTACCTATTCCATTTTTTCCTCCCCTTACCCTCCTATCCCTCCCCGTCCTTCATCTCCTCCCGCTGTCATCCCCCACTATCCACCCTCTCCCTTGAAAATACCCCTCCCCCTTCCCACTCCTATCCTCCTCCCCGCCCTTTCCCCTCGTCTCCACCCTCCTTTTCCCTTGCCTACCCCTTCCCCTAGCCTCCCCACTATTTCCCTAGTCTCCCCCCACCCCGCCCTTTCCCTTGTCTT
>NC_091550.1:43305504-43313004 GCF_042767895.1 Penaeus vannamei | reverse complement strand
GAGTGAGTGTGTGAGTGAGTGTGTGAGTGAGTGTGTTTATGTGTGTGTTTATGTGTGTGCATGTGTGTGTGCGTGCGTTCGTGCATATAACAAGCAACGAAAAGCAAGCGGCCCCAAGCAGAGCGCCGGGACCCCCGAAATTACGAGGCAGTCCCGGGAAAAGACGCACGAGGGGCGGGGTGGGCGGGGGCGGGGGCGGGGGCGGGGCGAAATTAAACTGCCTCGGACGCTAATCCTCCTTCCGGGAAACAGACCTTGGTCCGGGGAGGTTGCGTCATTGACGTCTGCGTGGCGGCGGCGGCGGCGGCGGCGAAGCAACAGAAAGGGGGAGGAAAGAGAAAATGAAGGAAACGTAAGGAAGAAGAACGGAGTGGAAGAAAAGGAAGTAAAGGAAGAAAGGGAAGGAAGAACGAAGTGGAAGAGAAAGAAAAGAGGAAAAAAGGAAGGAACAACGAAGTGGAAGAGAAATAAGAAAAGGAAAAAAAGGAAGGAAGAACGAAGTGGAAAAGAAGGAAGAAAAGGAAGGAAGAACGAAGTGGAAGAGAAGAAAAGGAAAGGAAGAGGAAAGACATGGAGGAGAAGAGCGAGAGATGGAAGAGCAAAATAAAGAAAAAGACGAAGAGAAGGGTAGACGAAGGAAGAAGAAAGAGAAGGGCCACCTTAGTAGGGCCGTTAGTGAAACGTGGGGATGTTTTACCGTAGATCTGTAGACACGCTACGGAAGGACTGATATTCACGCTAATTCCATTACTACTTTTACTATTACAGTCATCATCACTACCAACACTTCTTCTACTTCTACTACTACTACTACTACTGCTGCTGCTGCTACTACTACTTCTGCTACAACATCCGCAACCACTAATATTCCTACTCCTACAACCGTTACTACTTCTACCACCATAGCTTCAGCAAATATCACGGATTCTACTACATTACAACCATAATAGCTACTACCACCACAACAAGTACTCAAGACTACCAACCACCCCAACTACAACCACCACCAACCCCTCACTACCCCCCCCCCCACCCCCTCCACCACCAACCCCCCAGCGCCACCCCCACCACCGCCTGCCCCTCTCATCCACACAACAAGAATCATTACGTCCTTTTATTGCGACAATCTTTATCCCGCCCGGACCGTAACCCGGAGCGATCGCGGCCATAAAACCTGGTATAAACTCGCTGGCGGATCGGGTCGGCTAATCTCCCGTCTGGACCATGAGCACGCCAGCGGACGCCTGAAAGGAGGGGAAAGGGGGAGGGGAGGAGGGAGGGGAGGGGAGGGAGGGAAGGAGGGGAGGGGAGGGGAGGAGGAGGGGAGAGGAGAGGAGAGAGAGGAGAAGAGGGGAGGGGAGGGGAGAGGAGAGGAGAGGAGAAGAGGGCAGGGGAGGGGAGAGGAGGGGAGGGAGGGGAGGGTGAGTGAGGAGGGGGTGTGGCGGGGGGAGAGGGAGAGGGAGGGGAAGGAAAAGGAAGGCAGGGAGGAAGGAGGGAGAGGAAGAGGGAAGGGGAAAGATAGAGAGAGAGAGGAGCGATGGGGGGAGGGAGGGAGAGAGAGAGAGAGAGAGAGAGAGAGAGAGAGAGAGAGAGAGAGAGAGAGAGAGAGAGAGAGAGAGAAAGAGGGAGAGAGAGAGAGGGAGAGAGAGAGAGAGAGAGAGAGAGAGAGAGAGAGAGAGAGAGAGAGAGAGAGAGAGAGAGAGAGAGAGAGAGAGAGAGAGAGAGAGAGAGAGATAGGAAGAGGGAGGAGAGAGGAGAGGGAGAGAGAGAGGGAGAGGGGGAGAGAGAGAGAGAGAGAGAGAGAGAGAGAGAGAGAGAGAGAGAGAGAGAGAGAGAGAGAGAGAGAGAGAGAGAGAGAGAGAGGAAGCTGATGAGAGGGAAGTAAGAGAGGGATGGATGGAAGAGAGAATATGAGAGAAGGAAGAGATCAGAGAGAGATAAACAGAGACGGAGAAAATGACAGCAAGAGTAAGTATAAGGCACTGGGAGGGGAGGAGGGGGTGAGAGGATGATCAAGAGATAGACTGCGCGCGTGCGGCCGAGCGTTAAACCGAGATACGGGGCACGCAACGCAGGCAAAATAAACAGGGGAACCGAGAGAAAGACGGGAGGAGATAGGGGGTGGCGGTGACAGACAGGTGAATGCCCAGCCGCTGACGGAGGGCAGACGCCGTGCCCCCTCCCCCCCTACTCCCGCCTTCCGACCCCCGTAGACAGCAGTGACAGACGGACAGACGGACGGAAGGGAGGGGGGGGGGAGACGGGGAAATTCCTTGCGAATACGCAGAGAGGAAATGAAGTCCGGTATATACGCGTTTTTTTATCGTAACTCATCTCTGTCTCTATTTACTTCTGTCTCTCTGTCTGTCTGCATGTCACTCCCAGTCGCTTTCTATCCCTCTGTTCCTATCTTGTTCCTGTGCTTGCTTGCTTGTTTACCTTGTTTACCTCTCTCTCACTCCCCCCCCCCCCTCTCTCTCTCTCTCTCTCTCTCTCTCTCTCTCTCTCTCTCTCTCTCTCTCTCTCTCCCTCTCTCTCTCTCCCCCCCTCTGTCTCTCTCTCTCTTTTTCTTCCTCTCCCTCTCCCTCTATATCTCTCTACTTTCCTCTATCTCTCTCTCCCTTCCTCTATCTCTCTCTCCCTCCCTCTCCCTCTCTTATCATCCCGCCCATCGTCACCGCCCCCTCCGCGGGTGACGGGGCAGACAATGGGGCCGGGCACCGAGGGAGTGCAAACAGGTGGGTAGGCGGCGGCTGGGGAGGGGCGATCCATCAGGGAGTGTCAATACCCAGTGCCCGAGTTTTTTCTCTTTCTTTCATTATATGTCCTCCACTCTATTTTTTTTTTTTTTTTTTTTTTTAGAATTCTTTCTCCTAAGACTCTCTCCCTCCTTCGGGTGATACACCCCTCCGTCTCTCTCTCTCTCTCTCTCTCTCTCTGTCCCTATTCTTTCCTCCAAGCTATCCTGTCCTTCCCTTTTCTACCAACCCTTTTCTCCCCTCTCTCTCTCTCTCTCTTATCTTCCCTCTCTTCCTTTTTGTTTTCTGCTTTCCTCTTTCCTACCTCCCCTTCTCTCTCCTCTCCTTCCCTTTCAGTTTGCTCTCTCCTTCCCCTACTCTCTCTCCCTCACCCCTTTCATCTCCCTCCCTCCCTCTCTCTCTCTCTCCCCTACTCTCTCTCTCCCCTACTCTCTCTCTCCCCTACTCTTTCCCTCTCCCTCTCTCTCTCCCTCTCCCTCTCTCTCTCTCTCCCCTTCTCCCTCCCAAGCGACTAAAGAGAGCAAGCCCCCACCCCCTCCAACTCATCCTCCACAACCCAAGACAAAGTACTTCCCCATAAACAAGGCGGAACATCGAACCACGCGCCCAGGCCAATGACCCTACTCCAACACGTGCGCAATTTGATATATATATATATATATACACACAGTACAAAGCATACATAACCGCTCACACATCTATTCATAAGAGACACACACATACACACACACACGCAGACGCACATATAAGTACGACACTCACACACAGTTACCCTCTCCCCCACCCACCCCGAAGCTACCTCCTCCGTCCATCCCACCATCCCTCCTCCCCCATCCCACCTCCCCATCCTCGCCTCCCCACCCCCCCTCCCCACACGTACACACACACACACACATACATCACGCAACCTCATACATATATATCATCCACTGAACAGTCCAATAAAGATCCGAGAGACCATCTTTTGTGCGACTGAATTTATGCAAATCTGATCTAAGCTGTGACACAGTGGGTATTGGTGATTGGGGACCGGGGTGGGGGTAGGGGGTTGGGGTTGGTGGGGACTGGAGCAGGGGTACGGGGTTGGGGTTGATGGGGACTGAGGTGGGGGTAAGGAGGGTTGGGGTTGGTGGGGACTGGGGTGAGAGGTGAGGGGGAAGGGAGGTAGGGGGGTTAGGGGTTGGGAGACTGGGGTGGGGTGTGTGGGGAGGTAGGGTACAGAGGTTGGTGGGGCTGGGGTGAGGGGAGTTGGGGGTAAGGGGGTAAAAGGCAGGGGTGGGACTGGGGTGAGGGGGGGGGTGGGTGTAGGGTAGGTGTAAGTTGATGAAGGGGAGGGGATGGTGATAGAAAATAGAGGAGAGAGAGGAGGTTGGGAGAAGGAGAGGGAAGAGAGGAATAGAGAAAAAAAAGGCGGAGAGGAAGGACAGAGAAGAGCGAAAGAGAAGACGAGAGAAAGAAAAGGAAGAAATGAGAAGCACGAAGAGAAGGAGGAAGATAGTGAGAAGGACGAAGAGCAAGGTAAGGATGCATAAGAAAGAGTAAAGATAATGCAGAACAAAGAGGCGGTTTCTGAAAACTGAAACCGTAGGAAAAGGGCCGCTAGGAAAAAAGGGAATAGCAGAAAAAAATAGCAATACAATGTAAAACAGAAAGAGGAGTGAAAACAAAAGAATGAGAAGACACGAAAATGGAAACAAATACCTAACAACCCTGCATATATTTTTTTCTTTTAGTACTTTCCTTGCGGAATTCGGTTACGTACCAGGAACATTTTTGAGACATGACTTCACTTGCTTTTTTCTCTCTCCCGAAAAGCAATACATATCAATATATAAAAAACATAAATATTAACAAGAAAAAAAAAAAAAAAAAAAAAAAAAGCAGAAGAAGAATGCACGCACGCACACACACGCACGCACGCACACACACACACACACGCACACACACACACACACACACACACACGCAACACAGTCACCTTCCTAAACAAACAGCGTACGTCTGCCTTCCCCCCGATTCCCAGAGACGGACATGCTTGACACACGCCCACACTTCAACGCCCTCGCATTGCCTCGCGCTCTAACTTCCAAGCAGGGGCGTGCAAGCAGGAGTGACAGGTAAGCTCGTCATGTTTTATCTATTTTCTCCCATTCTCATCCGCGTGCCTTCTCGTTCGTGACGCTTTCTCTCGCTAAATGTTTTTTGCCCGCTCGGTTAGCTTCGATATTCGTGAGACAGGACACGTGTCCAGCGCGACATTCCTTGGTCCGTTCTCGGAAGCGCTGTATTCTCTCTGCCTCCCCCTCTCACCCCCCCCCCCCTTTGCTCTATCTCTCCTTCTCTCTCTCTCTCTCTCTCTCTCTCTATCTCTCCCCTTCTCTCTCTCTCTCTCTCTCTCTCTCTCTCTCTCTCTCTCTCTCTCCAATTCTCTTTCTCTCTTTTATTCTCAGTCTCACTCTCTCTCTTTGTGAGCGTGTGTGCGTTTGCGTGCGTGAGTGAGTGAGAAAGTGTGAGTGTATGTGCGTGCGTGTGTAATTATGCGTATCTTGTGCACAAGCGCCGTCACACGTACTCCACACGGGCGCGAACCTGCACTTACCTGTGTCTCCATGTACGCGTGTACGCACACCCACGTACACGTCTGTAACCCGTCGTTATCCCTCCGCATGCGCGACTGTGTGCGTGGGCGTGTGTACATAACCAACAGTGTGCATTGACGCTGAGGATATTAACGCGAATAGCGGAAGAGGGAGAGACAAAAGTGAGACAAAAGTGAGACAAAAGACCGAAAAAAGAAGCTATTCTTTGTCTCCTTCCCCTCCAATTTACTAAACCTTTTTCTCGTCACTTTTTCCCCCCACTTCTTTTCTTTCGCATAATTTCGCCTTTGTCGGGGATTAAGGAGAAAGAAAGAGAAAAGCGAAGAGAGAGGAAACGAGGGATGGATGAATGGAGGGAAGGGAGGGAGGGGGAGATAATGAAAGGAAGCGAGGGGGGGAGGGAGGGAAGATAAGAACAGAGGGAGAGGAGAGAGGAGAGAAGGGAAACCAGAGGAATGGACAGGCAGTTACGGAAATAGATACTGATACATGGGTAGGTAGATAAATGGAAAAAAAATAGACGAAGGCGACAAACAAACCGCAAAAATCAAAAGAAACTAGACACAGAAAAAAGTCAGACAAAAAACGAAAACAACAACATAACCATCAACAAACAAAAAACCGCCATACCAACCACTAACAAACAACCAAACAAAACAAACACCGCCACACCCATAAACCAACCAACAAACGAACAAAAATACAACGCACAAACCAACAACCCCCCACCCACCCAAACCCCCCGCCCTCCCCCTTCCCCGCCCCTCCCTCACCTGGCGTGGGCGGCGCGGGGGACTCGACGTCGACGATGAGCGAGCCGTCGTTGCTGGCGTCGTCCAGGAGCAGGCTGGTCGTCACGGACACCTGGGGAGCCAAGGAGAAGCCGGCGTCAAGATCGATAAACAAGGGAATAAATCGAAATAAATGGGTTAAAATACAATATAAAAAATAGGTTAACTAAAAATGAATAAAAATGAATAATCACAAAGAAAACCAATTAAAAATAAATAATAAAAAAGAAAGCCAATTAAAGATAAATAATCACAAATAAAAATAGAACAAGTGAAAATAAATAATAACAAATCCAAATAATTAATAATAATTAAAATAAATAATTACACACACAAAAAATAGCAAAAAAATATAATTAAAAACAAATAATAGAATAATAACAAAAATAAAAGCGTAAATAACAGTAAAAGTAGCTGAATAAATCTGTTAATCAACAAATTAAATAAAAAAATATCAATATATCATAAAATCACCTGTGTTAATGTCTGTTGTGATGGAAATCAATCATTTAATTAAGTAATCAGATATAAACACAAACTCTTACCAAACATATGTACACACACACACACACACACACACACACACACACACACACACACACACACACACACACACACACACACACACACACACACACACACACACGCACACATATATATATATATATATATATATATATATATATATATATATATATATATATATATATATATATATATATATATATATATATATCCATCCCAATCGGCGTTTTCCTCCATTTCCCTCTAGTCCTATTTTCAAAAATGATAATCGAGTGAACAGATGATGATGATGATAATAATAATAATAACAATGACAATAATAATAAAAATGATAATAATAATAACCATAAAAATAAACTGAACGAATACAAAGTCAAGAGAGCTACCGCTAAATCCTCCTCCAGTTGGGTCTTCTTACCCCGCCAAAATCAACCCCTTCCCCCTGCCCCTTCCCAATCCCAAAGACCCCTCCCCACCTCCCCTACCCATCCCCCTCCCACCCCACCCGCCGCTACCCCTATCCCTCCCCTCCCCTCCTTTCCCCCCCTCCCACCTCACCCTCCGCAACCCTTCCTCCTTCCCTCCCTCCCCCTCCCCCTCCCCCCTCCCCTCCAGGATCAAGATAGCCGCCATCCTGCGATGAGAGCGGCGCCTTCGGAGGCACAGGGAAACGATATCCTTCACCCGATTAAGGAGACGTGTTTGTTGTCTCTTTCGGGGGGTGAGGGTGGGGGGGGGGGCTTAGGAAAGGGGGAAGGAGGAGGAGGAAGAGGAGGAGGAGGAAGAAGAGGAGGAGGAGGAGGAAGAAGAAGAGGAGGAGATGGT
>NC_091550.1:43270504-43290504 GCF_042767895.1 Penaeus vannamei | reverse complement strand
GAGAGTACAGAGACGAGAGAGTTAGAGAAAAAAACTGAGAGTTAAAGAGAAAGAGAGAGATTACGAGAGAGAGAGAGAGAGAGAGAGAGAGAGAGAGAGAGAGAGAGAGAGAGAGAGAGAGAGAGAGAGAGAGAGAGAGAGAGAGAGAGAGAGAGAGAGAGAAAGGTAGACGTGGGGGGTGGGGGGAGGTTAGGGACCCACACAGCCACGTGTTGGTACCATCCCATTGTCCGGGACCCACAACACTGCTAAATCCCACAATAGGTGCCCCTTACAACCGCCCTGCTTCCCCTCCTCCCCCTCTCCCCTCCCTCCCTCCCCCACGCTCCTCGCAACCACCTGGAAATCGGAAGCCTCCAGGTGGGCTTCCTCCCCTCCCCCCCTATCTCTCCCCCACAATCCCCTCTCCTCTTAGCCTATGCCCTTGGGAACACTGGGCATTCCTGGGGATGAAGAGGAGGAGGAGGAGGAGGAGGAGGAGGAGGAGGGGAAGAAGGAGGAGGAGGAGGAGGAGGAGGAGGAGGAGGAGGAGGAGGAGGAGGAGGAGGAAGAGCATGAACAGGAAGAGAAGGATGAGGAGGAGGGGGAGAGAAGGAGGAGGAAGAGGAGGAAGAGCATGAATAGGGAGAGGACGAGGAGGAATAGGAGGCGGAGGAGGAAAAACAGGAGGAGAGGATGGGAGGAAGAGGAAGGATGATAAGTAGTAGGGGCAGAGACAGTGGAAAAAGAGAAGGGGAAAAGGAAAATGAGGAAGAGGAAGCCAAATAAAAAAGAAGAGGAACAATACGCGCAAATAAAGAGGAAGCGGTGTGGAGAGGCAGAAGAGCACGAGGTCTAAATGGAGAGAGAGGAGGAAGAAGAAAGGAGGAAGAGAGGGGAGGAAGGAAAAGGAAAGGAAGAAGGAAGAAGGGGAGGAGGAAGGGGAAAGAGGGGAAAAATTGGGAGTAGCAGGAAGAGGTAAAATGGAAGAGGATCAAAAGGCAATAAGGAAAGAGGAATAGGAGGGCGAGAAGGACAGGAGAAAATGGAAGAGCAGGAAACAGAGAGGAGAGAGGAAGGAGAGGAAGAAGAGGAAGGCGAGGAGAGGAAAGATGAGAAATATGGAGCAGTAGTAAATGCACAAAGACAGAAAGAAAGAAAGATGTAGAGAGACAGACAGATTAATGAATACATAGACACACAGATGAATGCGTAGTTAAACAGATAAACAGATAGAAAGAGAAAAAGCCAGAAAGATAGACACACAGAGAGAAAATTCATGAAAAACCTACAGAGACCAACGGCGAAAGAGAAAGAGAAATAGAATGAGAGAAAGAAAGAAAGAAAGAAAAAAAAGAGAGATGGCGGGGTGTGTGGGGACGGGGACAGAGGGTGGGGGAGGGGAGAGGAAATAATCTGACATAATACCATAAGGTCAAACCTGGGCATTCTCGACATGCTTTCCGATGCCTACGTGGAGTGGCTGGTGGGCGGGGTGGGCCAGGAGGGGAGGAGTGAAGGGAGAGGGAGAAGAGTGGGGGGGGAGGAAAAAGGAAAATGAATCGGAGAAAGAGGTTGGGGGGGGGAGGGAAATAGGGGAAAGGAGGAGGGAAGGAGGGAGCGAGGAAGGGGAAGGGAGGGAAAGGGACATAGGAAGGTGGGGGGGGGGGGGCAGGTAGGGGCCATAACGATGACGAAACGGCGGCGAAAGAAAAGAGAGCGAGAAAAAATATGTCAATAAAGAAGGGGACATTTGAATAACAACGATCGGTCACAGCCTGGGTCTTACGCTGCGAATGGGGGGAGAGGGGGAGGAGGAGGATGGGAGGAAGGAGGGGCAGGAGGGGCAAGAGGAGCGAGGAGGAGGAGAGAAAGAGACGGAAGACGAAAAGAGAGCGAGAGAAAGAGATGAAAGAGAAAAAATAACCATCAATTCCCTATTCCCCATCAATCAAGAAAAATAGTGAATCGGTTAAAGGCAAATTAACGAAAGAAAGCACACAGAAGAGAAGAAAAGAAGAATCAAGGAGAGAGGAAGAGAACGACAGAAAGCAGAAAAGAAAAACGAGAAGAGAGAAAAGAACAGAAGAGAATAGAATGAAAAAAAAAATAATCAGAAGGAAGAAGTCAAGGAAAGTGAGGGAAGAGAAGGAAAATAGAGAAGAGAGGAAAAGCAACGAAAGAGAGAAGGCAGGAGTGAAAGCAAGGAGTAGGGGAGGTAGTTAAAGGTAGTTAAGGATGCCTCCGTACCTCACTCCGCTAAAGGGATCACAGCGGGGTGCCACGAATGGGGGAGAGGAGGGACGGGAGGGGGAGGGAGGGAAGGAAAGGAAAGATGGAGAGATGGAGAGATGGAAATGAAATTAAGAGAGAAGAAAATGGAATGGAATGTAAGGAAAGATTGGAAGAGAGAGAAGGATAGAAAAGGTGGAAAGCTGGAATGAAATTTAGGAAACATGGAAAGCTGGAAATGGAATGGAATATAAGGAAAGATAGAAAGAGAGAAGGAAAGATGGAGAGATGGAAATGAAATTAAGAGAAGAAAATGGAATGGAATGTAAGGAAAGATTGGAAGAGAGAGAAGGATAGAAACGGTGGAAAGATAGAATGAAATGTGAGGAAAGATGGAAAGGTGGAAATAGAATGAAATATAAGGAAAAACGGAAAGAGAGAGAAGGAAAGGTGGAAAGATGAAATGAAATTAAGGAAACATGGAAAGATGGAAATTGAATGAAATGTAAGGAAAGATGAAAAGGGAGAGAAGGAAAGGTGGAGAGATGGAAAGGTAGAGAAGGAAAGCCGGAAAGATGGAAATCAAATTAAGGAAAGATGGAAAGACTAAGGAGGCAAAAAAGGAAGGAAGAAGAATAAAGGGAAAGAAGGAAAGATGGAAATAGAATGAAGGGAAGACGGGAAGCGTGAGGAAGCATACAGGAAGCGGCGTGGGAAGGATGGAGGAAGACAAGGAGATGAAAGAACGCAAGGAACGAAGCTGAAATAAAGAAATGAGACGCCAAAGAAAGACAACACGAAAGAAAACACAAGAGGAGAATAAAGAGGAGGAAGAAGAAGAAAAAAAACAAAAGAAAACGCAAGAGGAGAACAAGGAGAGGAAGAAGAAGAAGAAAAAAACAAAAGAAAACACAAGAGGAGAACAAAGAGAGAAAGAAGGAGAAAGAAAGAAACCAAGCCACTAAGGACCCCATCTACTCCTCCCTCCCGCTGTCCTTCCTTCCGCCCGCCCACCCACCCACCCAAACACCCACCCACTCGCCCTCGCCCGCACGCCCACACGCATGCCACCCCCCCCCCCCACCCCTCCACCGCATCCAAATGACCACCCGAGCCTTCGCGCATTCCCAGGAGGCGTATCATTCCACTTCGGCCCCTCAATGCATCGAATTCCCTACCTCCCCCCCCTCCCCCCTCCCCTCCCGGCCTCACCCCCTTTCCCTCGACCCCATCCCCTATTCCCCTCCCACCACCTCCCCTCCCCTCCCTCCCCTCCCTCTCAGCCCTACTTCCCCCTTTCTTCCTCTCTTTCAACTCCTGTAGTGACTTTGTTCATCGCCTCTGTCCCTCTATCTCTCTATCTCTACCTCTATCTCTCTTTCTCTTTCCTTCTCCCTCCCTCCCTCCCTCTCTCTCCCTCTCTTTCTCTCTTCCTCCCTCCCCCCCTCTCTCTTCTTCTCTCTTCTCTTTCACTCCTCTCTGTCCCATCTCTCTCTCTCTCTCTCTCTCTCTCTCTCTCTCTCTCGTCTCTCTCGTCCTCCCATCCCCTTTGCCTCGTCACTTTCTCCAATCCTCCAATCTCCAATAACAATTCCTTCCTTCCATTCCCTCCCTCCCTTCCCTATCCCCCCCCCCCATTCCTCACCCCTACTCTCCTTTCCCCTCTTAACCCCCCACATACACACACACACACACCCCCAAAAAAAAAAAGAAAAAAAAAAAAAAAAAAAAAAAAAAAAAAAAAACATATAATACACATACAGCATACCACTCTGTCTACTTTCTACCCTCTACCAAACATTCCCATCCAGCGCATTCCATGTTAAGTGACCATCAAGGTATGCTCTTACCTGTACGCACACATACCCCCGTGTGCGCGTACCGTAAGCGTGCTTGTATATGGAAATCCTCACACGCACACGCTCTCTGGACACGTACGTACACACGCGCACACGCTCATTACGCTCGTGCACACGCAAACACGCTCATAAAATATCTCATTCCACGCTATAATAGTGGAGAATGCTATTACATCTATTTACTTTCTAAATACGATATTTTTATATATCACATAATGTATTAATCCTGTCTATAGTTATGCCGTTGCCTATGAATACTGATATACAGCTCAACCCGTTTGTCTGTAAATGACGTGAGCAAACAACTTACCGATTTATCCAACCATTAGAGAAGAAAGAAAGAAAGAAGTATCATACAAGTCTAAAAAACAAATAAACAAATAAAATGGCAAACAAATAAACAAACAAACAAAACTCAAAATAAATAGAACATGAAGACAAAAAAAAAACAGAAAATAAAATGTAAAAAAAAAATAATAATAATAAATAAATAAATAAACAAATAGAACATGAAGACAAAAAAAGAAATCTAAAGAAAACAAAATCTAAAAATATATATATATATATATTAATCAGAAAAAATAAAATAAATAGAACAAAAAGAAAAAAACAAACCGAATACCATAAACCAACAAGCAAACAGCGACCACACAGGGAGACGGCGGCGGCGACGGACCAGACGACGGAACTCACGACGCGACCCGACGGGGAAGCGCAGACGGGAGCGAGACACGGGACGGGGAGGGGAGGGGGAGGGTGGAGAAGAAGATGATGATGAGAAAGAAGAAGAAGGAAGAGGAGGAGGAGGAAGAGGAGGAGGAAGGAGGAGGAGGAGGAAGGAAGGAGGAAAGGAAGGAAGGAAGGAAGGAGGAAGGAAGAGAAGGAGGAGGAAGGGAGGAGGAGGAGGAGGAGAGAAAGAAGCAGAAGAAGAGAAGAGGGAGGAGGAGGAGAAGAAGAAGAGAAGCAGAAGAAGAAGGAGGAGGAGGAGGAGAGAAGAAGCAGAAGAAGAAGAGGAGGAGGAGGAGAGAATAAAAGAAGAGAGAAGCAGAATAAGAAGAGGGAAGCAGAAGAAGAAGAGGAGGAAGAGAGAAGAAAACGAAGGGGAACCGAAGGTAGAAAAAAGTAAAATACAGAGTAGGGGAAACAGAATGTGAAGGAGGAGGAGAAATAAAAGAGTAAACGAAAAAAAAAAAGAGTGAGAAAACGAAGACTAATATCAGAGAAAAGAAAAGAAATGGAAAAGAAACAACAAAACAAATTTTCAAAAAAGAAAGAAAACAAACGCAATAATAATAATAATAATAAAATAATAATAATAATAAGAAAAAGATGAAAAAGAAGAAGAAGAAGAAAAAAGCAAAATCGAGGCCGAAACCCGCGCCCGGGGCCGCCCAGCCCGGCATGCCAGGACGCATCCCGCGCGCCCTTGCCTGCTGCGCCGGGCATCCCCCCGCGCCCTCCGAGGCCAGCGCTATCTCGGGGGACATCGCGCCGCCACGAATCACGATCCTAACGGCCGGGATAAGCGAACGGATTCCTTATCGATCTCCTGGCTATCGGCTTCCTCTATCTCTGCATTATCTTCGGTCTGTCTATCCACCCCGCTGTCCGTCCATCTATCTATCTGTCAATATCTATATCCGTCTTTCGCTATCTATCTATCTATCTATCTATCTATCCATTCACTGCTCTATCTAGCTATCCATTCATAAATTTATCTATCTATCTACCTATCTATCAATCCATCTACTTTCATCTATCTATCCATCGAAATTTATCCAACTAAACACAACCCGACTCTCCCAAAAGGCTAAATAAACCACACACACACACACACACACACACACACACACACACACACACACACACACACACACACACACACACACACACACACACACACACACACAACCACACACACACACACACACACACACACACACACTCATACACACACAAATAAAATAAAAAAAATAAAAAAATTAATAATAATAATAAAAATGATCATAATAAAAAAAATAATAAAAACCAAATAAAACACCGAGGCCAAGCCAGACCAAGCCCCCCGGCGCGACCGTGCCTGGTCCGACGCAACGGCCTACCCATTGCGAATAGTTGCGCCGTGTAAATAGTGACCTCAAGATCCTATCGCGCCCGGCTGCCGGCCACTCGTCGCATCTTCCGGGACAAGGCGCTGGGCTCGGGGGCCGGGGTCGCAGGGCCGGCGGACTGGACTTCATTATATATGTGGCGGTTTTTCTTTCTTTTATACTATTCCCCTGTTCCGCTTTCTTCGACTATCTCTTTCTCTGTATGCCTTCCTCTCTTCTTTCTTCCCTCCCTCTCTTCTTTCTTCCCTCCCTCCTTCCTTTCTCTTCCCCCTATCTCTGTCTCTGTCTCTATCTCTCTCACACACACACTCACACACACATACACACACACCACGCGCGCGCGCGCACACACACACACACACACAGACACACACACACACACACACACACACACACACACACACACACACACACACACACACACACACACACACACGCACGCACGCCCTCCCCTTACCCCCCACACCCCCCCTCACACCACTCAACACCCCGCGCACCGCATTCCCAACATACCGCTTGCACGCACTTAAACAACCCCCCCACCCCCCTACCCCCCACCGACACTGCCCTTTGTGCTCGCCGAAATCCCGTGCCCTTTCTTCCCCTCTCTCTCTCTCTCCCCGGCTGGATCACGACGCCCTTGGGGATTCCGCGGCTGCCGTAACACTTATTTTCGAACAAAGGGACTTTATACATCGATTCGTTTTATCTGTCTGTATCTGTGTTCATTATTTCGCCTATCGATATCTGTATCGGTGTATCTATTTTATACTTACGTGTGGGTTTATTCATCTATCCACCTACCTATCAATTCATTCATTCATCTACATCTAATCGCTCTATTTATACCTGTATCAATTAATTTGCCTCTCCATATCAATACCAATCTCTCTCTCTATCTCTAACAGTATTTATCTATCAATATATATATAACAATTCGCTCCCCCCCAAAAAAATGTTATATTTCATCTACCTTCCTTACACGTCTCTAGATTCACTATCTCTATGAACCAATAAATGGAAAAGAGAAAAAGAGAAGACAAGCTCGGCAAATACACCTATCTATCTATATATCCATCCATCCATCCGCAAATAAGCTGCAACATCCCACACGTGCCGTCACGAGCATAAACCACGACAATCCATCAACGGAAAATGCGCCCCCTGCCCCCTCCCTCTACCCCCACCCCTCTCTTCCATCTCCTATCGCCACGTGACCTCATGACCTCCCTCAGGTCAAGCCGCTGGCCTCACATTTCACGCCCTCCACAAACCCATTGCGATGAATTCTTTAAACAGCTGGAAAACAGTTTGGATCGTGAGTCGTTGCTTCTCTCGACGGCCACCACACCATCTCATATATTTCTTTTAATTTAATAATCGTTCTTCCTATCTCTCTGCCTCTCCCCCATCTCTCTCTCTCTATTCCTCTTTTCCTGTCTCTTTCTTTCTCTTTTCCCTTTCCCCCTCTCTCTTTATTTTTATTTCCCTTTTCTCTCTCACTCCTTTTTTCCTCCATCTCCCCCACTCTCTCAATTCTTTTTTCCCTTCCCCCTCTCTCTTTCTCTTTTCCCTTCCCTCTCTCTCTCTTTCTCTTTTCCCTTCCCTCTCTCTCTCTTTCTCTTTTCCCTTCTATCTCTCTCACTCCTTTTTTTACATCTATCTCCCTACTTCTCTTACCTCCTTTCTCTATCTCTCTCAAAACGAGCTATAATATTTGCCGCTGAATTATGGCAGAAGTGCTTGTGAAAACATCCAAGATATATATGCAAAAGATGTGCTTATGCATATACTTGTTCGCATGCAAGTTGAGTTTATGTTTATGAGTACGGTGTGTGTGTCTGTCTATATGTCTATTTGTATATTCATCTTTTTTATATACTTTTCTGTCTATCACTATAGATTCATATAGAGATTATATCTTAATAGTAATGATAAGGTGGTTACTGCTTTTGCTAATGATACCACCACCACCACCACCACCGCAACAACAAATACAAAACCAACAACAAAAACAACAACATCAACAACAACTACTACTACTATTGCTAAGAAAAAAAAAAAAAAAACCTACACCCACCCATCCATCCATACATAAACAACGTACAAAAAAAAAAACCCATCGAACACACGCTTGCACACGGCCCATCGCCCGTTCGATACTTTTTGCTCCCCGTCCCCATTTTCCGGGCATCACGCAGAAGGTCGCCAGAGTGAACCGGCCGCTGCGGGAACAAGGCCACCGATTCGCCGCAAACACTCGCGCGCGGGAGATAACGGGAGGGGGAAAGAGAGAGAGAGAGGAAAGAAAGAAAGACAGGAAGAAAAACATGAGAGAGAGAAAAGAAAGAAAGACAGGAAGAAAACCGAGAGAGAAAAGAAAGAAAGACAGGAAGAAAAACATGAGAGAGAAAAGAAAGAAAGACGAAGAAAAACATGTGAGAGAAAAAAGAAAGAAAGACAGGAAGAAAACCAAGAGAGAAAAGAAAGAAAGACGGGAAGAAAACCGAGAGAGAAAAGAAAGAAAGACAGGAAGAAAACCGAGAGAGAAAAGAAAGAAAGACGGGAAGAAAACCGAGAGAGAAAAGAAAGAAAGACAGGAAGAAAACCGAGAGAGAAAAGAAAGAAAGACAGGAAGAAAACCGAGAGAGAAAAGAAAGAAAGACAGGAAGAAACCCGAGAGAGAAAAGAAAGAAAGACGGGAAGAAAACCGAGAGAGAAAAGAAAGAAAGACAGGAAGAAAACCGAGAGAGAAAAGAAAGAAAGACAGGAAGAAAACCGAGAGAGAAAAGAAAGAAAGACGGGAAGAAAACCGAGAGAGAAAAGAAAGAAAGACAGGAAGAAAACCGAGAGAGAAAAGAAAGAAAGACGGGAAGAAAACCGAGAGAGAAAAGAAAGAAAGACGGGAAGAAAACCGAGAGAGAAAAGAAAGAAAGACAGGAAGAAAACCGAGAGAGAAAAGAAAGAAAGACAGGAAGAAAACCGAGAGAGAAAAGAAAGAAAGACGGGAAGAAAACCGAGAGAGAAAAGAAAGAAAGACAGGAAGAAAACCGAGAGAGAAAAGAAAGAAAGACGGGAAGAAAACCGAGAGAGAAAAGAAAGAAAGACGGGAAGAAAACCGAGAGAGAAAAGAAAGAAAGACAGGAAGAAAACCGAGAGAGAAAAGAAAGAAAGAAAGGAAGAAAACCGAGAGAGAAAAGAAAGTAAGATGGGAAGAAAACCGAGACAGAAAAGAACGAAAGACAGGAAGAAAACCGAGAGACAAAAGAAAGAAATACGATATGAAAACCGAAAGAAAAAAAAAAAAAAGACAGGAAGAAAACCGAGAGAGAAAAGAAAGAAAGTCGGGAAGAAAACAGAGAGAGAAAAGAAAGAAAGACGGGAAGAAAACCGAGAGAGAAAAGAAAGAAAGACAGGAAGAAAACCGAGAGAGAAAAGAAAGAAAGACGGGAAGAAAACCGAGAGAGAAAAGAAAGAAAGACAGGAAGAAAACCGAGAGAGAAAAGAAAGAAAGACAGGAAGAAAACCGAGAGAGAAAAGAAAGAAAGACGGGAAGAAAACCGAGAGAGAAAAGAAAGAAAGACAGGAAGAAAACCGAGAGAGAAAAGAAAGAAAGACAGGAAGAAAACCGAGAGAGAAAAGAAAGAAAGACGGGAAGAAAACCGAGAGAGAAAAGAAAGAAAGACAGGAAGAAAACCGAGAGAGAAAAGAAAGAAAGACAGGAAGAAAACCGAGAGAGAAAAGAAAGAAAGACGGGAAGAAAACCGAGAGAGAAAATAAAGAAAGACAGGAAGAAAAACATGAGAGAAAAGAAAGAAAGAAAGGAAGAAAAACATGTGAGAGAGAAAAGAAAGAAAGACAGGAAGAAAACCGAGAGAGAAAAGAAAGAAAGACGGGAAGAAAACCGAGAGAGAAAAGAAAGAAAGACAGGAAGAAAACCGAGAGAGAAAAGAAAGAAAGACAGGAAGAAAACCGAGAGAGAAAAGAAAGAAAGACAGGAAGAAAACCGAGAGAGAAAAGAAAGAAAGACAGGAAGAAAAACATGAGAGAGAAAAGAAAGAAAGAAAGGAAGAAAAACATGTGAGAGAGAAAAGAAAGAAAGATAGGAAGAAAACCGAGAGAGAAAAGAAAGAAAGACGGGAAGAAAACCGAGAGAAAAGAAAGAAAGACAGGAAGAAAACCGAGAGAGAAAAGAAAGAAAGACGGGAAGAAAACCGAGAGAGAAAAGAAAGAAAGACAGGAAGAAAACCGAGAGAGAAAAGAAAGAAAGACAGGAAGAAAACCCAGACAGAAAAGAAAGAAAGACGGGAAGAAAACCGAGAGAGAAAAGAAAGAAAGACGGGAAGAAAACCGACAGAGAAAAGAAAGAAAGACAGGAAGAAAACCGAGAGAGAAAAGAAAGAAAGAGGGGAAGAAAACCGAGAGAGAAAAGAAAGAAAGACGGGAAGAAAACCGAGAGAGAAAAGAAAGAAAGACAGGAAGAAAACCGAGAGAGAAAAGAAAGAAAGACAGGAAGAAAACCGAGAGAGAAAAGAAAGAAAGACAGGAAGAAAACCGAGAGAGAAAAGAAAGAAAGACAGGAAGAAAACCGAGAGAGAAAAGAAAGAAAGACAGGAAGAAAACCGAGAGAGAAAAGAAAGAAAGACAGGAAGAAAACCGAGAGAGAAAAGAAAGAAAGACGGGAAGAAAACCGAGAGAGAAAAGAAAGAAAGACAGGAAGAAAACCGAGAGAGAAAAGAAAGAAAGACGGGAAGAAAACCGAGAGAGAAAAGAAAGAAAGACAGGAAGAAAACCGAGAGAGAAAAGAAAGAAAGACGGGAAGAAAACCGAGAGAGAAAAGAAAGAAAGACAGGAAGAAAACCGAGAGAGAAAAGAAAGAAAGACAGGAAGAAAACCGAGAGAGAAAAGAAAGAAAGACAGGAAGAAAACCGAGAGAGAAAAGAAAGAAAGACAGGAAGAAAACCGAGAGAGAAAAGAAAGAAAGACGGGAAGAAAACCGAGAGAGAAAAGAAAGAAAGACAGGAAGAAAACCGAGAGAGAAAAGAAAGAAAGACGGGAAGAAAACCGAGAGAGAAAAGAAAGAAAGACGGGAAGAAAACCGAGAGAGAAAAGAAAGAAAGACAGGAAGAAAACCGAGAGAGAAAAGAAAGAAAGACAGGAAGAAAACCGAGAGAGAAAAGAAAGAAAGACGGGAAGAAAACCGAGAGAGAAAAGAAAGAAAGACAGGAAGAAAACCGAGAGAGAAAAGAAAGAAAGACAGGAAGAAAACCGAGAGAGAAAAGAAAGAAAGACGGGAAGAAAACCGAGAGAGAAAAGAACAAAAAACGGGAAGAAAACCGAGAGAGAAAAGAAAGAAAGACAGGAAGAAAACCGAGAGAGAAAAGAAAGAAAGACAGGAAGAAAACCGAGAGAGAAAAGAAAGAAAGACAGGAAGAAAACCGAGAGAGAAAAGAGAGACAGGAAGAAAACCAAGAGAGAAAAGAAAGAAAGACAGGAAGAAAACCGAGAGAGAAAAGAAAGAAAGACAGGAAGAAAACCGAGAGAGAAAAGAAAGAAAGACAGGAAGAAAACCGAGAGAGAAAAGAAAGAAAGACAGGAAGAAAACCGAGAGAGAAAAGAAAAAAAGACAGGAAGAAAAACGAGAGAGAAAAGAAAGAAAGACAGGAAGAAAACCGAGAAAGAAAAAAAAGAAAGACAGGAAGAAAAACAAGAAAGAAAAGAAAGAAAGACAGGAAGAAAACCGAGAGAGAAAAGAAAGAAAGACGGGAAGAAAACCGAGAGAGAAAAGAAAGAAAGACAGGAAGAAAACCGAGAGAGAAAAGAAAGAAAGACAGGAAGAAAACCGAGAGAGAAAAGAAAGAAAGACAGGAAGAAAACCGAGAGAGAAAAGAAAGAAAGACAGGAAGAAAACCGAGAGAGAAAAGAAAGAAAGACGGGAAGAAAACCGAGAGAGAAAAGAAAGAAAGACGGGAAGAAAACCGAGAGAGAAAAGAAAGAAAGACGGGAAGAAAACCGAGAGAGAAAAGAAAGAAAGACAGGAAGAAAACCGAGAGAGAAAAGAAAGAAAGACGGGAAGAAAACCGAGAGAGAAAAGAAAGAAAGACAGGAAGAAAACCGAGAGAGAAAAGAAAGAAAGACGGGAAGAAAACCGAGAGAGAAAAGAAAGAAAGACGGGAAGAAAACCGAGAGAGAAAAGAAAGAAAGACGGGAAGAAAACCGAGAGAGAAAAGAAAGAAAGACAGGAAGAAAACCGAGAGAGAAAAGAAAGAAAGACAGGAAGAAAACCGAGAGAGAAAAGAAAGAAAGACGGGAAGAAAACCGAGAGAGAAAAGAAAGAAAGACAGGAAGAAAACCGAGAGAGAAAAGAAAGAAAGACAGGAAGAAAACCGAGAGAGAAAAGAAAGAAAGACGGGAAGAAAACCGAGAGAGAAAAGAAAGAAAGACAGGAAGAAAACCGAGAGAGAAAAGAAAGAAAGACGGGAAGAAAACCGAGAGAGAAAAGAAAGAAAGACAGGAAGAAAACCGAGAGAGAAAAGAAAGAAAGACGGGAAGAAAACCGAGAGAGAAAAGAAAGAAAGACAGGAAGAAAACCGAGAGAGAAAAGAAAGAAAGACGGGAAGAAAACCGAGAGAGAAAAGAAAGAAAGACGGGAAGAAAACCGAGAGAGAAAAGAAAGAAAGACGCGAAGAAAACCGAGAGAGAAAAGAAAGAAACACAGGAAGAAAACCGAGAGAGAAAAGAAAGAAAGACGGGAAGAAAACCGAGAGAGAAAAGAAAGAAAGACAGGAAGAAAACCGAGAGAGAAAAGAAAGAAAGACGAAGAAAACCGAGAGAGAAAAGAAAGAAAGACAGGAAGAAAACCAAGAGAGAAAAGAAAGAAAGGAAATAAACCGATAACTTCAAATACAAGAAAGATTGAGAACGATGTGATGAAGAGGAAAATAAGAACTTTAAATGCGGGAAGGATTAAGAAGAAAAAATATAGTTTGGAAAATAATCAAAGGTCATGTGATACAGCGATAAGATGGGGCAATGATTTGGAATGAAAAAAATTGGGATACAGGATTGTGAGACAGGTTGGTACTCAGGAGATAGAGATATTTAGTGCATATATATATATATATATATATATATATATATATATATATATATATATATATATATATATATATACATATTATTTTAGATAAATATACATATAGAAAACACACACACACACACACACACACACACACACACACACACACACACACACACACACACACACACACACACACACACACACACACACACACACACACACACACACACACACACACACACACGCACACACACACACAAAGGTCTCCGCTACCTACCTCGCTGTGGGCGGGCGACGCGGGCGTGGAGTTGAAGGGCGTGCTGTCGCCGCCCACGTCCAGCCCCTCCTCCAGCCGGCGCCGCTTCTCCTCCTGCTCGCGCTCCCACTTCTGGAAAGGGACACGGGGCGTTAGAAAAGGGGGCGGGAGGCGGACGGTAAGAGGAATAGTTCTACCATTACCATAAGCAGCGGTGATAAATGCGTGAGAAGAGTAATTGTAATCATGGTAATCGTAATGTCAATAATGATAATCATAATACCAATAATAATAATAATCAACAACCATAATAATACTAATGAAGATAAAGATAAAACTGCCAAAAGCAAACATGATACTAACAGCGAAGGTCACAAACCATAAAGACTATTGTTGTTATTGTTAGAATGATGTCAACAAACAGTAATAATTAGCGTGATGATGACAATGATCTCGGTGATGTTGGTGTTTATGATAACATCCCCTCCCCCTCTCCCTTTCAACCTTTACGCATATCTCAACCCCTCCCTCCTATCCCTCCCCTCTCTTTATCCCTCCGTCTCTATTCCTCTCCCACGCCTTCCCTCCTTCTATTCTCTCATTCCTCCACGCCTTCCCTCCTTCTCTCTGTCTCTCCCCTACACCTTCCCTCCTCCTCTCTCTCTCCCCCCCCCCCCCCACGCTTTCCCTCCTCCTCTCTTTCTCCCACGCCCTCCTTCCTCCCCCTTCTCTGTCTCTCTCCCATGTCCTTCCTCCTCCTCCTCTCTGTCTCTCTCTCACGCCTTCCCTTCTCTCTGTCTATCTCCCATGTCCTTCCTCCTCCTCTTTGTCTCTCTCCCACGCCTTCCCTCCTCCTCTCTGTCCTCCCTTGCCCTCCTCGCCTCGCAAGGCCATCCAACGGGACCGGGACCAGCCTTCCCCTCTCCCCCCCTTCCTCCCCCTCTCCCTTTCTCCCTCTCTCTCTCCCTCCCTCCCTCCTTCGCCCCAAGAACGAGAAGCGAAGAGACGCAACACGTTCCGATAAGCGATCTCCCCCGCGCCGTCGCCGATCGCCGAATCCAAGCATCGGCTTATCGGGGGGCGCTATCGGCTCCGGCGGGACACTTATCTGATGTCGGCGGGAGGGAGGGGGGAGAGGAGGAGGAGGAGGAGGAGGAGGAGGAGGAGGAGGAGGAGAAGGAGGAGGAGGAGGAGGGGGAGGTGGAGGGAGGGGGAGGAGGAGGAGGAGTGGGGAGGAGGGGGAAAAGGAGAAGAAGAAGAAGAAGGGGACGTAAGGATGGCGGAGGAGGGAAGGAGGTGAAAGGAAAGGGTTGGCAAGGAGGTGGAAGGGGGGGGGGGCGGAGAGGAAGGGATGAGATGAGAAAGAAGAGATGGGAGGAAGAAAACGACGAAGGGGAAGTGGCGCGGGATTGGCTTGGGTAGAGTAGGGTAGGAAGTAAGAAGGAAGAGAAGGAAGCGAAGAAGGAAGGAAATAGGAAGGGAAGAAGGCAAGACGGAAGGAAATAGGAAGGAAGGGGAGAGAGAAAGTGAGGGAGTGAAACTGAGGTAGAAGGTAATGATGGAGCACTGAAAAAGAAAAAGACGAGGAAAGAAAGAAGGAGAAAGGGGAAGGGGAATTGTAAAAAAAGGTGGACGAAAGAAAGAGCAAGAGGAGCAAGAAGCGGAAGAGGAAACGAAAAGATAGATGACGATAAAGATGATGATAAATGAAAAAAAGGCGTAGGGAAAAGACGTAAAACATGAAAAGATACGAAAGAAAATAGAATGCAATGAGTTAAATAATAATAATAAAATGGAGAGAGAGGAAAAAAAGAGTTAAGAGAGAGAATAAAAGCCAGTCGGAGACCAAGGAAAGGAAAGGGAGATGGAGAGAAAACGACCTGCAGAGGTGAGGGGACTGCAAGTGGAGCTACCAGTGCATCTGCAAACGGAATAGAACACACACACACACACAAGAACACTCACACACACACACACACGAGCACACATACACACATAGTAAAACAGACACACACACATACACAGAGTAAAACACACACACACAGGGTAAAACACACGCACACACACAGGGTAAAACACACACATACACACGCGCGCACACATGTACAGCAACACACACACACACTCACACACACACAGCAAAACACACACACACGCACGCACATAAAGCAAAACACATACACACACTCACTCACACACACACACACACACACTAAAGCACTCATATCCACCCGCAAAAAGCACTCGCCTGACGTGCCAATACCCAGTCATTTCAACAGAGTTCCCGTCAACGTCATAATTACAATCATTATTGTAATGATCAACTTTTTCATTCGTCATCGCCCACTTCTTCATCCTCGTCGCCTACTTTCTCTTCTCTTTCTTCTTCTTCACTCTCATCACATCATCGATACATAATCATATCTATTATCGTCTCTCTCCTTTCCCTCCTCCCTCTTCTTTAACAGCTGTTCCTCCTCGTCTTCCCCGCTCTTCCCTTTCTCCCTCTCCTCTCTCTCTTGATTTTCCCCCAATTCTCTTTCTTTCTTCTTCTTCCTCCTCCTCCACTTCTCTCTGCCCCTCCACTTCCTCCTTTTATTTTTCCTTTTACTCCCTCCTCCTCCCATTCCTTATAGTTCTCCTCCTCTCCCTCCATTTTCTCCCCTTCTACTCTCTTCTCCATCCGTCCTTCCTATATAACTTCCACTACCTTTGCCCCCTTCCCCCCTCCTCTTCCTCAACTTTTCTCCCTTCCCTCTTCCTCCCCTTCTTCAATAACTCCTTACCTCCCCCCTTCCTCTCCTACCCCTCCACTCTTCTCCCCTCCCTTTTCCTCCTCCTCCTCCAGTCTTCCACCCTTCCCTTTCCTCCTTCTCCTTCTCCTCCACTTTCCCCTCCCCTCCTCCTCCACTCTTCTCCTCCTCCTCTTCCACTCTTCTACCCTCCTCTGTCCTCCTTCTCCTCCTCCACTCTTTTCCCCTCCCCTCTCCTCCTCCCCCTCCTCCACTCTTCTACCCTCCCCTCTCATCCTCCTCCTCGACTGCTTTCCTACCCCCTTTCATCCCCCCTTCCTCCTCCTCCTCCTCCTCCTCCTCCTCCTCCCTCCTCCTCCTCCTCCTCCTCCTCCTCCTCCTCCTCCTCCTCCTCCTCCTCCTCCTCCTCCTCCCCCCCTCCACGACTCCCGCACGCACGAGCGAAGTACCCGGCCGGAAATGAGTGCACAAAAGCAGGTTTCGGGTACTCGGCGGTGCGCTCCTCCCCGCTCGATGCCATCTACCCCTTCTCTCTCTCTCTCTCTCTCTCTCTCTCTCTCTCTCTCTCTCTCTCTCTCTCTCTCTCTCTCTCTCTCTCTCTCTCTCTCTCTCTCTCTCTCTCACTCCTCTGCAATGATTCCGACTCATTTTCTTCTATTTTTTCCTTCCTTTGTTAATCTAATAAATGTCTCTCACATTCCTGTTCTCCCTCTCCCATTCCCCCACTTCTCCCTTCCATCTCCTTACATTTGCCCATTCACCCTCTCTCCCTCCCCTTCTCCTTCTGATCTTGCATTTACTCTTCCCTCTCTCCCATTCCCCCACTTCTCCCATCCATCTCCTTGCATTTCCCATTCACCCTCTCCCTCCCTTATCCCTCCCTGATCTTGCATTTCCTCTTCTCTCTCTCTGCATTTCCCATCCCGCCATCTCCCTCTCCCCCTTCTCCCTTCCATCTCATTGTATTTCCCCTCCCCTTCTCCCTGCATTTCCATCCGCCCTCTCCCCCCTCCCACTCCATCTCATTGTTATTCCCCTCCCCCTTCTCCCTGCATTTCCCATCATACCCTCCCCACCTCCCTCCATCTCATTGTATTCCCCTCCCCCTCTCCCCCTCCCTCCATCTCCATTGTATTCCCCTCTCCCCTTCTCCCTGCATTTCCATCCGCCCTCTCCCCTCCCTCCATCTCATTGTATTCCCCTCCCCCTTCTCCCTGCATTTCCCATCCCGCCCTCTCCCCCTCCCTCCATCTCATTGTATTCCCCTCCCTTGCTACCATTTCCCATCCGCCCTCTCCCCTCCTCCTCCTCCAGTCTTCCTCCCTGCATTTCCCATCCGCTCCTTCTCCCCCTCCCTCCATCTCATTGTATTCCCCTCCCCCTTCTCCTTGCACTCTTCTCCTCCGCCCTCTCCCACTCCTTCACCCTCCATCTGTCCTTGTATTCCCCTCCCCCCCTTCTCCCCTCACTTTTCCCCATCCGCCTCTCCTCCTCCCCTCCCTCCATCTCATTGTATTCCCCTCCCCCTTCTCCTGCATTTCCCATCCGCCCTCTCCCCTCCCTCCATCTCATTGTATTCCCCTCCCCCTTCTCCACCATTCCCTCACTTACCCTCTCCCCTCCCTGCATCTGTTATATTCCCCTCCCCCTTCTGTCCACATTTCCCATCGCCACTCTCCCCCTCCCTCCATCTCATTGTATTCCCTCCCCTTCTCCCTGCATTTCCCATCCGCCCTCTCCCCCTCCCTCCATCTCATTGTATTCTGCCCTCCCCCTTCTCCTGCATTTCCCATCCCTCCTCGACTTCCCCCCTCACCTCCATTTCATTGTATTCCCCTCCCCCTTCTCCCTGCATTTCCCATCCATACACTCCTCCCCCTCCCTCCATCTCATTGTATTCCCTCCCCTCCTTCCCTCCCTGCATTTCCCATCCGCCCTCTCCCCCTCCCTCCATCTCATTGTATTCCCCTCCCCTTTCTCCTGCCTTCCCATCCGCCCTCTCCCACGACTCCCTCACATCTCAGAGCAGAAATTGCCCCTCCGGAAATGAGTGCCCCTTCTCCCTGCAGGTTTCAGGTACATCCCGCGGTACTCTCCCCGCTCCACTCATCTCATCTATTCCCTCCCCCTTCTCCCTGCATTTCCCATCTCGCCCTCCTCCTCCCTCCCCCTCTCTCCCTTCCATCTCATTCTCCCTCCCCCTTTCTCCCTCCATTTTCCCTCAACCCTCTCCCCCTCCCTCCATCTACTCATTGTATTCCCCTCATTTTCCCCTATTCTCCCCTGCATTGTCCCATCCTAATAAATGCCCTCTCCCCCTCCCCTTCTCCCTCTCCCATCTCATTGCATTCCCACTCCCCCTTCTTCTCCCTGCATTTCCCATTCCGCCCTCTCCCTCCTTCTCCATCTCATCTTGTATTCCCCTCCCCCTTCCTTCTCCCTGCATTTCCCCATCCGCCCTCTCCCCCCTTCTCCCTTCCATCTTATTGTATTCCCCTCCCCCCTTCTCCCTGCATTTCCCCCATCCGCCCTCTCCCCCTCTCCCCACTTTCTCCCTTCCATCTCATTGTATTCCCCTCCCCCCTTCTCCCTGCATTTCCCATCCGCCCTCTCCCCCCCCCCCCATCCCCTTTCATTCCCCTCCCCCCTTCCCCCTGCCTTTCCCCTCCCCCCCCTCCCCCCTTCTCCCTTCCACATCTCATTGTATTCCCCTCCCCCCTTCTCCCTGCATTTCCCATCCGCCCTCTCCCCCTCCCTCCATCTCATTGCATTCCCCTCCCCCCTTCTCCCTGCATTTCCCATCCGCCCTCTCCCCCTCCCTCCATCTCCCTGCCTTTCCCCGAGGCTCCCCTTGTGCCATCCTGCCCCGGGGATGCCATTAGTAACGTGTGACTAATCATTAACTCCCTTGCTAATGAATGGGGGAAGAGGAGGGGTGGGAAGGGGGAGGGGGGGGGAGTCTAAAGCAAGCTTATCATGGTGGACGGTTTCTTGACTTCCTCCCTTGATGGTTCTCTCTCTCTCTCTCTCTCTCTCTCTCTCTCTCTCTCTCTCTCTCTCTCTCTCTCTCTCTCCCTCTCTCTCTCTCTCTCTCTCTCTCTCTCTCTCCCGCTCTCTCTCATTCTTTGCTTCTTCTCATACTCTCCCTCCCTCCCTCCCTGCCTCCTCTCCCTCCGCCCCTCCTCACGCTCTCCCTCCCTTCTTCCCTTCGTTTCTCCCTCCTTCGCCCTCGAGGTAAATGCCCTGGGGCGCTGTACTCTCCTGCAAATGGCCACGATTGATCTACAGAAGGGAGTGTGCGCAGGCCCGCAAGCACGCACACAAGCACACAAGCATACGCATTCACACGTACAGACACAGGCGGACAGAGAGACATACGAAGGCGCACAGACAGATGAGCGCGATATGAAAAGACGCACGCAAATACAATCATATAAAACCGTACTGATCACAACCACACACCCATACACGAATACACACACACGCGAACACACACACACACACACACACACACGCGAACACACACACACACACGAACACACACACACACACGAACACACACACACACACATCCACACGTATATGCACATATACACGAAAACACACACACACATACACGAACACACACATACACGAACACACACACACACACACACACACATCCACACAAAGCACACACACACATCATCCACACGAACACACACACACATCCACGAACACACACACTCA
>NC_091550.1:43254826-43257504 GCF_042767895.1 Penaeus vannamei | reverse complement strand
TTCCTCCTTTTTTCCCTCCCCCCCTTCCCCTCTCTTTCTCCTCTCCCCCTTTCCCCCCTTTTTTTCCCCCCTCCCTCCTTTCTCCCCCCCCTTTCCCTTCCCCTCCTTCCCCCTCCCCCCCCCCCCCTTTTCCCCCCTTCCCCCCCCCCAATTTTTCCCCCCTTTCCCCTTTTCCCCCCCCCCCCCCCCTCCCTTTCTCCCCTTTTCCCCCCCTTTTTCCCCCTCCCCCCCCCCCCCCCCCTTCTCCCCCTCCCCCCCCCCCCCCCACCCCCCCCCACCTCCCCCCACCCTTTTTCCCCCCCCCCCCCCTTTCCCCCCCTCCCCCCCCACCTTTCTCCCTCTCCTTCCCCACCTCCTTTCCCCCATAATGGTCCATCTTCCATGAGAAATGACCGCGCCACAATAGCAAGAGTTGCCGCCAGCAGATGTTTCCATTTAAATGCCTGAGAAAGTTCATAGGCCTACGGAAGATAGCGGTTTTTACTTAACTTTACTGGTATGTGCTGCTTGTGTGATGATAGTGATGGTGATAGTGATGAAAGTATTATTATTATATTATTTTTTTTTTTTTAAATAAAATTATTATTATAGTAGTAGTATTTGTAGTAAAATATATTATATTCCCTATTTTATTATATTTTCTATTATTGCTTTTTTATCTTTTTTTAAAATATTACCATTATTTTGTTTAAAAATATAATGATGATGTTTGGGATAATTTTAAAAATAATAAATAAAATGATAATGATGATAACAATGATAATAAATATAGCAATAACAGTAATTATAATAATAACAGTAATAATGTAAATTGTTATTATCGTTGTATCAATGTAATATAAAAATTATAATGATAATGATGATGATGATAAATAAAAAAATTAAAAAATAGTGAAAAAAATTATTTTTTTTTATCAGTTTAATAATTTATAAAAATTTTTTAAATTACTATCATTATCATTATTATTACTATTATCATCATTATCATTATCATCATCATCATTATCATTATCATTATCATCATTATCATTATTATCATCGCTATTGCTGTTGTTATTATCATTATTATCATTGTTATTATCAAGATAAATCATAACGCTAAGGCTAACAATCACAATAATAACACGATGATGAGGATAACGATGATGATAACATCATGATAATAGTAATAACAGGAAGAAGAACAAGAATAACAATAACAAAAATTATTTAGCAAATGCATCGTCCAGATTCGTCTGCTTCTCGCGCCCTTCTTGCACGGAGGACGGAAGAGGCGGAACTACGAACCTATTTTTTTTTTCTTTTTTTTTTCTCACGGAGTTATTTTCCAATTTGAAATTCGCTCTATTACGCTTCTAACTTCTTTTGTTGTGCGTTAACGTTTTTTTGGGGGGAACATGAGAAGAATCTCTCAATTAGCCTATTTTTTGTACGAAGATGGTTGTATGTAGGTCTTGAATTTATTAGGTCTGTATCCCCTGCTGAGGTTTATTTGCTAAATTATCTGTTTATCTTCTAATAATTAATCTTTCGTGCTTTTTAAATTTTTTTAAAAATTTTTTTAATTTTTTAATAATTGACTACATTTTTATTCTTTTTTTAAAAATTTTGATTTAGAAAAAAAATTTTTTAAAATTTTTCCCTTATTATTTTTTTTTTTTTTTGTATTCATGCATTTATTTTTCTTTTATTCTTTTTCATTCATGTATCTGTACATTTATTCATGTATTTGTTTATCTCTGTGTCATTATCTTCATGCGATTCCATATTCATTCATATCATTATTATTATTATTATTATTATCATTATTGTTATTATAATAATTACTATATTAGCTAGCTTGTACATGTTTGTTTGTCTATGCACCATTTTTATCCAGTTATTAGTTGTATGGTTCGTCCCTCAGTCTCTTGCATATGAATTAGTCTGCTGGGTTAAATAAAATTTTTTTTACTTTCCCTTCAAATATATATTTTTTTTTTCTCTCTCTCTCTCTCTCTCTCTCTCTCTCTCTTTTTTCCCCCTCTCTCCTCTCCACACACACACACACACACACACACGAGGCGCCCCCCACACTCACACATTTTTAAAACCCCCCCCCCCCCCACAAAACCCCCAAATTTTTCCCCCCTCCCCCCCCCAACCCCCCCCCCCCTCCCCCCCCCCCCCCACACACACACATATCTCACGCTACCCTATTGATACAAGCGAGCGAGCGAAAGCCCCCGGGTCTCGGCTAACGACGCGTGACGCCCCGGGGAATGGGCACGCACTGTTTAGCCCGAGAGATCTCTTGCTTGGGAAAAAAAAAAAAGGGCCCAAATTCGCTCTGGGCCCCCTTTCCCGGGGGGCATGCCCGCCTCCCCGGACTGCATGACTGAGTCCCATGACCGCGGGGGGGGGGGGGTTGGGGGGGGAGAGGGAAAAGGGGGGGGGTTTGAGGGGGGGGGGGGTAGGGAGGGAGGAGGGGGGGGGGGGGGGTTGGGGGGGGGGGGGGGAGGGGGTGGGGGAAGGGGGGGGGGAGGGAAGGGGGGGGGGGAAGGGGGGAAGGGGGGAGGGGGGGGGGGGTTTTGGAAGGGGGGGGGAAGGGGGGGAGGAAAGGGGGGGAAAGGGAAGGGGGGGGGGGGAGGGGGGGGGAAAGGGGGGTTGGGGGGGAAAAGGGAGGGGAAAAAAGGGGG
>NC_091550.1:43247326-43252326 GCF_042767895.1 Penaeus vannamei | reverse complement strand
GAATAGAAACAGAAAAGGAAATATAAGAGTAAAGAGGGGGAAAAAAAAGAAAAAAAAGAAAAAAAAAACTTTTAAAAGGGGGGGAAAAAAGAGAGGGGGAAAAAAAGACAGGAAGATAAGAAAGAAGAAAGAAAATAAAAACAACACGGAACATACGTAAAGAGAGGAAAAAAGGAAGAAGACAAGAAAGAAGAAGGAAAATAAACAATAATGAAGATACGTAAAGGGAGAAAAAAGGCGTAAGATAAAAGAGAAGAAAGAAAATAAACAACAAGGAGAAAAAAGAGGAAGATAAGAAAGAAGAAAAAACAACAACAACACGTAAACAATACGTAAATGAAGAAAAAAAAAGAAGATAAGAAAGAAAGATAAGAGAGAAAAAAACAACAACACGGAAGATACGTAAAACAAGAAAACAAGAGAAAGATAAGAAAGAAAGAAAAAAGGAAAATAAACAAGCAACACACCAGGAAGCAAGCACAGCCGGGCGTGCGTGCAGAAAGCAAAACGTCAAACATACAGACAGACGAGCAAAGTGAAAAGGGAATAATCGATAACGAAGATTGATTGACAGATCGAGAGAATGACAGACAGGCAAGTGAAAGGAGGGAAGAGGAGGCAAGAAGATAGCCCGGGGGAGCAAAAAAGGGAAGGGAGAGGCGAACGTGGAAGTAAAGGGGGAAATTTTTTAAAGGGGGAAAAAGGGGGAAAGAATGAAAGGAAGAGAGGGAGAAGAGAAAAGGGAAAAATTGATAAAGGAGGAAAAGAAAGGGGGAAGAAAGGAAGAGGGGGGAAAAGAAAAGGGAAAAATTGGGGTAAAGGAGGAAAAGAAAAGGGGAAAAAAGGGGGAAAAGGGGGGGAAAAAGAAAAGGGAAAAATTTATAAAGGAGGAAAAGAAAAGGGGAAGAAAGGAAGAAGGGAAAAAAGAAAAGGGAAAATTGATAAAGGAGGAAAAAAAAGGAAAAAGGGGGGGGAGGGAGAGAGGGATAGAGAGAAGAAATTGGGGGTATTTGGGGGGGGGGAAGAAGTAAAAAAAAGGAAAAAGGAAAAAGGAAAAAAAAGGGGGAGGGAGATAGAGAGAAAAAAATTTGATAAAGGGGGAAAGTAAAAAGAAAGGAAGAGGGGGGAGAGAAAAAAAAAAGGAAATTTGGGGGGAAAAGGGGGGAAGAAGTAAAAAATTTTAAAAAGGGGGAAAAGGGGGGAAAAGAGGGAGATAGAGAGAAAAAATTTTTGAAAAAAGGGAAAAAAAGGGGAAAAGGGGGGAGAAAAGGGGGGAGAGGGAAAGAGAGAAAAAAATTTGAAAAAGGGAAAGGGGAAAAGTAAAGGGAAGGGGGAGAGGGAGAGGGAGATAAAAAGAAAAAAAAGGAAAAAAGGAAAGAAGAGGGGGAAAAGGGGATAAGGGGAAAAATTTAAAAGGGAATAAAAAGGGGAAAAAGGGGAAAAAGGGGGGAAAGGGAGATAAAAAGAAAAAAAAAACGGGGGAAGGGGGAAAAAGAAGTTTTTAATAGAGAAAAAAATTTTTTAAAAAATAGAAAAAAAAAGGGGGGGGAAAACAAAAAGAAAAACAAAAAGGGGGAAAAAGGAAAGGGGGGGAGACAAAATTTTATGGAAAAAAAAGAGGGAAGGGGGGGGAAAGGGAAAAAGGAAAAAAGGGAAATAAAAAAAAATTAAAAAAAAGAAAAAATAAGAAAATTGATAAAAAAAAAAAAAAAGAAAAGGGGGTTTTTGGGGAAAAAATTTGAAAAAAAGGGGAAAAATAAAAAAAAAAGTTTAAAAAAAAATTTTTAAAAAGGGAATGTAAAAGAAAAAAATTTTGATTGGAAAAAAATAAGATAGAGGGGGAAAAATGATAGAAAAAAAAATAAAAAAAATAAAAAAAAAAATAATTTTGGGGGTAAAAAAAAATAAAAAAAAAATAAAAATAAATTAATGACGAATAAAGAAATGGGGGAAATTAAAAAATTAAAAAAAGTTTTTAAAAAAAAAAAATTTAAAATTCCCAAAAGAAAAAAGGGGGAAAAAAAAGAGGGTTTCACAACTTTTCCCCCCGAAAAGGGGGTTTTTATTGATTTTTCATTTTCATCTTATTTTTTTTTTTTTTTTTAATTTTTGTGTGGGGGGGAAAAAAGAAAAAGGATGTGGGGGGAAAAGGGGGAAAGGGAGGAAAAGGGGGGAGGAAAAAAAGGTGGGGGGGTAAATGAAAAGGGGGGGGGGGGGAAAGAAAAGGGAAAAGAGAGAAAAAAAAAAAAAAAAAAAAAAAAAAAAAAAAAAAAGAAAGAGGGAAAAAAAAAAAAAAAAAAAAAAAAAAAGAGAGAAAAAGAGAGAGGGGGGAGAGAGAGAGATAAGGAGCGGGGAAGGGGAAGGGGAAAAAGGAAAATAAAAAAAGGGGGGGGGAGGAAGACAAAGATAAAAGGGAAAAAAAAAAAAAAAGAAAAAAAAAAAGGGAAAAAGAAAAAAAAAAAAAAAAAACCCCAAAAAACCCCAACCCTTTCCCCCCCCAAAAACAACAACACGAGACCGGGTTTTCCCCAAACCTATCATGTTTTATTCATAAATCCAAAATTTTCAGCCTAATTTTTTCCCGTTCCCTTTTTCTCTCTTTTCTCCCTCCCTCTCTCTCTCTCTCTCCCCTCTCTCTCTCTCTCCCCTCTCTTTTTCTCTCTTTTTTCTCTCTTTTTTTTTTTTTTTTTGTCTTCTCTCTTTCTTCTCCCCTTCCTCTCTCTCTCTCTCTCTCTCTCTCTCTCTCTCTCTTTTTCTTTTTCTTTCTCTCTCTCTTTCTCTCTCTCTCTTTTTCCCCCGCCCCCCCCCCCCCCCCCCCCCCCCCCCCCCCCCCCCCCCCCCCCCCCCCCCCCCCCCCGCAACCCCCCTCCCCCCCCCCCCCCCCCCCCCCCCCCCCCCCCCCCCCCCCCCACCCCCCCCCCCCCCCCCCCCCCCCCCCCCCCCCCCCCGCCCCCACCCCCCCCCCCCCCCCCCCCCCCCCCCCCCCCCCCCCCCCCCCCCCCCCCCCCCCCCCCCCACCCAAAAACGCGACCCCGCAGGACAAAAAAAAAAAAAGAACAACACAAAAAAAAAAAAAAAAAAAGAAAAAAAAAAAGGAGAAAAAAAAATAAAAAACAAAAAAAAAAAAAGGGGGAAAAAAAAAAAATATAAAAAAAAAAAAACAAAAAAAAAAAAAAAAAAAAAAAAAAAAAAAAAAAAAAAAAAAAAAAAAAATTATCCCCCTTTAAAAAATTTTTAAAAAAGAACCCCCCAATACAATTTTTAAATTTAAACGGGAAAAAAAATTTAAAATTTAATTCCCCCATTTTCTAAAGTTTCCCTTCCCCCCAAAAACCCTTCCCCCCCTTCCCTTCCCCAACTCCTACCCCTTCCTCCCTCTCCCCCCCTTTCCCCCTTCCTCCTCCCCTTCTTCCTCCCCCCTCCCCCCTTCTTCTCACCTCTTCTCCCTCTTCCCCCAACCCCCCCCCTTCCCCCCCACTTCACCCCCTTCCCCTCCCCCCTTTTCTCCTTACTTTATCCCCATCCCCCCTTCCCTTCTCCCCCTAAAATTTCCCCCCAAAACCCCCCCCTTTTTCCCCATTTCCTCCCCCCCTTCCCCCCCCTTTTTCCCTTCCTTTCCCCTCCCCCACCCCCTTCCCCCCCCCCCACCCTTCCCCCCCCCCTTTCCCCCCCACTTCCCCCCCCTTTTCCCCCCCCCCCCTTTCCCCCTTCCCCCCCCTTTCCTTTTCCACCCCCCCCCCTCCCCTTCTTCTAAAACCCTTTCCCTCACCCTCCCCCCCCCCCCCTTTCCTCCTCCCCCCCCCCCTCCCACAGCCCCCCAAAGTTTACCCCCCGGAAGTCCCCCCCGGGGGGGAACTCCCCCCCCCCCCCCCCAGCCAGCGGATCTCCGGGAGATGAAACTGTTATACTTGATGTTGAATGCAGGTGTGTGATTTCTGGGTTCTCATTATTTGTTTATTTAGATGTGATTTTTTTTGTCTTTCATTTTTTTAGGTGATGCTTTTTTATATATATTATTTGCCCTTATATTTTTATGTATATGTGATTTTTTGTTTTTGTTTCGTTTGCCTTTTTTTCATTTACATGTGATTTTCTGTTTTTTGTTTTTGTTTTTATTTGTCCTTTTTATGTGATTTTTGGGGGGGTTCGAATTTGTTTTTGTTTTATTTGCCCTTTTTTATTTTTTCATTCATATCTTATTCTTGTTTTGTTTTATTTTCTTCTTTGTTCTACTTGTGTTTTTCCTTCTTGTTTTTTTTTCTTTTTTTCTTTCTCTTTCCTTTTTCTCTATCTTTTCATCCTCACTTCTTTCGTCTTTCCTCACATTTTATTCTTCTCATTTCTCCCTCTTCTTTCTTCTTCGTCTCTTCCTTCTTCCTCTCTTTTTCAGACAGGTAAACAAACATACATACACACATACATACATGAGTACATACCATACATCCATACATACATATATACATACATACATACATACAGACAGACAGACAGGTAGACAAACACAAAGGTGAAGCAGAGAAAGGGTTATTGGAGGAGAGAGAGAGAGAGAGAGAGAGAGAGAGAGAGAGAGAGAGAGAGAGAGAGAGAGAGAGAGAGAGAGAGAGAGAAAAAAAAACAGACAAAAACAAAAGAGAGAAAACAGAGAGAGAGAAAGAGAGAAAAAGAGAGAGAGAAAGGGGAGAGAGAGAGAGAGAGAGAGAGAGAGAGAGAGAGAGAGAGAGAGAGAGAAAGAGAAAAAGGAGAGAGAGAAAAAGAGAGAGAGACAAAAAAAAAAAGAGAGAGATAGAGATAGAGAGAGAGAGAGAGAGAGAGAGAGAGAGAGAGAGAGAGAGAGAGAGAGAGAGAAGGGGGCCCCAAAAAGGAAAGAAAACCGTGTTATTGTTCATGATTCTCGAACTTTTTTCCCGGGGGTGAGGGGGGAGGGGGGGGGGAGGGAAAAGGGGGGGATGGGTATTTGAAGGAAGGGGGAGGGGGGGTAGGGGGGGGAAAAGGGAAGGGGG
>NC_091550.1:43214421-43224421 GCF_042767895.1 Penaeus vannamei | reverse complement strand
TTTGTGGATTTTCTTCTGTAACGTGCAATATAAGACTGAGTAACATTAAAAAAGAATATAAAAAATATAGTGTTATAGACGTAAAAAAAATGTGATATGTGAATACTATTTTCTTATTTTCCTTTTTCTTTCTTCTTCTTCCTCATCCTCATTAATGCGAGGAATCCGTGTTATTTGATTCCAAGAAATATCATTTATCGGTATCAGGAATGAATGAGAAATGGTGATAACGGAGCGCCATTTCTTCCTGTTTCGTGTGCACGTAAATAATGTTTTTCTTTTTCTTTTTGTTTTATTTATTTTATTTTTCTTTCTATTCCGTTTGTTTTCTTTTCTCTCTCTTTCTTCCGTGTTTCTTCGTATTTTTTCCCTTTTATCACTTCTCGTATTCTTTCCTTTTCTCTATCTATGTCTGTCTTCCACTTTTCCTGCTTTTGAAATCTCTTCCCCTTCTCTTACCTTTTTTATCTCTCTTGCTTCTCTTCTTTCTTCCTTCTCCCACTCTTCCCCTCCTTTTCCCTCACTCTTCCCATTCTTCCTTTTATTCCCTCTTTCTCTCCTCTTCAGCCATTCTTCCTTTTCTCTCTCTTCCCTTTCTTCCATTTTTTCTTTCTCTCTCTTCGCTTTTCTTCCCCATATCTCTAAATCTTCCCATTCTTCCATTTTTTTCTCTCTCTCTTCGCTTTTCTTCCCCATTTCTCTCACTCTTCCCTTTCTTCCTTTTTTCTCTCACTCTTCCCTTCCTTCCTTATTTTCTCTCTCTCTTCCCATTTCTTCCATTTTTTTCTCTCTCTCTTCCCTTTCCTCCCAAATGTATCACGTGTCATGAGGACCTTGAGGACGAGGTCCGGACTCTCCCTGTCGAGCGAGTCCGGACGAGCCCCTGGCGGAGGGCCCGGGGGAGGGGGAGGAGGGGTCGTCCTGGCTGTCTGGCTGTCTGTTTGTGTGTTTGTTTGTGGGTTTGGCTGTTTGTTTGTTTGTTTGTTTGTGGGTTTGGCTGTATGTTTGTTTGTGTGTGTGGGTTTGGCTGTCTGTTTGTTTGTTTGTTTGTCTGTCTGTCTGTCTGTTTGTGTGTATATCTGTTTGTTTGTTTGTGTGTTTGTGTGTTTGTCTGTCTGTTTGTTTGTGTGTCTGTCTGTATGTCGTCGAGGCGTGTGTGTGTGTTTGTGTGTGCATGTGTGTGTGCGTGTGTGTGTGTATCTGTGTGTCTGTGTATTTGTGTGCGTGCGTGCCTATCTCTCTATCTGTCTGTATCTGTATCTACGTATATACATTGACATTTTTTCTACCGATAAAGAGACAGCTGATGATAGCTCCGTCACTGGCTTTATCGGGACAGAATCAGACAGCGGGAGAACTTTCAACCTTTCGCGAGAGCTTCCGGTTAGTGAACACTCTCGCCGGTTCTCAGCTGATCAATGACGCCAAGATTGATTTTTTTTAATTCTTTTTTTTTTCTTTGGGTTTTCTCTCTCTTTTTGTCTTCTTTTCTGTTTTGTGTTTTTTTTTTTGTCTTTATTTTTTCTGTTTTTCTTTTCTTTTCTAGAGGGAGGAGCGGGGGGGGGGTGTTTGTGTCTGTCTGTCTGGGTGTTTGGCTTTGGTGTCTTTATTATTTTCTTTCTTGTTTTTTCTTTTTTATTCTCTCTCTGTCTGCTTAGACGTCTATCAACCTACTTTATTCCTTTTCATTGCCTTCTTTCCTTCTTTCTCCCCTCCCCTCCTTCCTCTCCTCTCCCTCCCCCTATCTCAAAAATCACTTAGAAGCCCCCCCCCCCATCCCCCGCCCCTTTCTCTCCCTCCTCTCCCCATCTCCAAAATCCCTTAGAACCCCCTCCCCCCCAAAATCTCCAAAATCCCTTAGAACCCCCCCCCCCAAATCTCAAAATCCCTTAGAACCACCCCCGCCCCTTCTCCCTCCACTCCCTCCTCCCCTCCACGTCACGAAAATCACTAACAGAACCCCCCCTCCCCCCCACACCGTCACGAGAGTCACTTAAAAGGAGAACAAGTGACTTACAAGGCAACGAGAGTGAGTAAGGAGGTTTTGGGGGCGTTTTGGGAAGCCATTAAAGGTCATTTTCAAGAACGTTAACAACTCTTGTCATGGCGGGTATTAATATATATATATATCTCTTTCTTTCTTTTGTTTTTTCTTTTTTCTTTTGTTTGTTTCTTTCTCTTTCTTTTCTTTTCTTGTCTTTTCTTTGTTTCTTTCACTCTTTCTTTTTCTTTTTATTTTCTTTTATTTTCTTTCTTTGTTTCTTTCTCTCTTTCTTTTTCTTTTTCTTTTCTTTTATTTTTTTTTCTATTTCTTTTCCTTCTTTCTTTTTATTTATTAAATGTGTTTCATTATGGTATTTATTTCGTTTTTTTATTATTTTTATTTTTTTCTTGCGTATGGATTTGTATATACTGGTTTTATCTACCTGCCTGTCTGTCTATTCATTTGTATGTGGGGGTAGGGTTGGGGGAAGGGAGTAGAAGCGGAAGGGAATGGGGGGGTATTGGGATAAACAGCGGTTGTTTGCGGGTTTGCTTATTTATTATTATTTTTATTTTTTATATATATTTCATCCATACTTCTACTTCCTGCCCCCGCGCCCCTTCCGTATCCCTCTCACTTGCTCCCTCCCCCTCTCCCCTGCTCCCCTTCCGTGTCCCCGTTCCCTTTCCCTTCCCACTCCCCCTCTCCCCTTCCTTCCCCCCTCTCCACATCCCCCCTTCCCCCTTCCACATCCCCCTCACCCCTCCATTCTGACCACCCCCTCCTTCCTCCCCCTCTCCCTCCATCTCTCCACTCTCTCCCCTTCCCCTTTCCACCTCCTCCTCACCCCCTCCCCCTCTCCCTTCCCCTTCATCCCCTTCACCTGCCCTTTCCCCCTCCCCTCCCTCCCTTTCCCTCCCCTTCCCCTCTTCCCCTTCCACATCCCCCTCACCCCTCTCCCTTCTCCCCCTCCCCTCCCCCCTCCCCCTTGCTGCTATCTGTATTATCTACGGAGGAAGTCGGTCTTATCTCGAGGTTGCGCTTATCGTTTCTTCCTTGTTTCTCCCCTTCTCTTTTATTTATATTTCTCTTTCACCCCTTTATTCTAACCGGAAGCCATACCCTTGATAGTGTGGGGGTGAGAGGTGGAGGTGGAGGTGGAGGGGGTAGAGGTGGAGGAGGGGATGGAAGAGAAGTAGGAGGTGGTGGAGAGGTGGAGGTGGAGGTGGAGGTGGAGGGGTGGAGGGGGTAGAGGTGGAGGAGGGGATGGAAGAGAAGTAGGAGGAGGTGGAGAGGTAGGAGGTAGAGGTGGAGAGGTGGAGGAGAGGTGGAGGAGGGGGGTGGAGGTAGAGGAGAGGGAGAGGGAGGAGGTGGAGGTGGAGGGTGGAAGAGCTGGTGGAGAGGAGGAGGGATTGTATGCGGAAAATGAGGACGTGTAAGAAATTCGGAAAAAAGACGAAAATGATTACACAGAAAGAAGAAGAGAGAATTATGCTTATCAGTTATCTCTCTCCTCCTATCAATCGCTCTTTTATGTGCTTATTTATTTGTTTATTTATTTTAAAAATTCCATAAAAAAACTAGATAATTTTCACCCCACGGATACGAGTGGAGGCAGAAAAGGGCGTGGTCATTGTAAAAGAGGCGGTGCTTAGGTGGGCGGCCTCTGTTGACACTGTTAATTGATGCTTGGGTTGATTTGTGTGCGTGTGTGTGTGTGTGTGTGTGTGTGTGTGTGTGTGTGTGTGTGTGTGTGTGTGTGTGTGTATGTGTGTGTGTGTGTGTGTGTGAAATAGATTGGATGGAGTGATAGATGGATTGGTAGACAAATGTTAACACTAACAGTCTCACACACTTACTCTCACTCTTACTCTTACTTTCTCTCTCTCTCTCTCTCTCTCTCTCTCTCTCTCTCTCTCTCTCTCTCTCTCTCTCTCTCTCTCTCTCTCTCTCTCTCTCTCTCTTTCTTCTCTCTCTCAATCTTCTCTTTCTCTCTCTCTCTCTCTCTCTCTCTCTCTCTCTCTCTCTCTCACTCTCGTCTCTCTCTTTCTCTCCCTCCCCCAAGTGCTAATGAAGTTTCTCTCTCTCTCTCTCTCTCTCCTCTCAATCCTTACACTTATCCCCTTCCCTCGTCTCTCCTTCTTACCTTCACCCCGTATCCCCTATTCCTCCCTCTCCCAAGTGCTACTGACTCCCTTCCTTTCCCTCTCTATTTCCTCCCTCTCCTTACCTTCATTTCTCTCCCTCTTCCTTCCTCTCCCTTCCCTCCACCTCCTGCTTCCCTTCCCCTTCCTTACCTTTTATTCTCCCTCTCCTATTCCCCTTCCACATACCTTTTCTCCCTTCCCCCTTTTCCTTCTCCCCGTCTCCACCTCCTCCTTTCCCCTTCCTTACCTTTTATCTCCCTCTCCCTTTCCCACTCCATACCTTTTCTCCCTCCCTCCTCCTTCCTTCCTCCCCTTCCCTCCGTCTCTCCCTCCTCCTTCCCTTCCCCTTCCTTACCGTTTATCTCCCTCCCCTATTCCCCTTCCATACCTTTTCTCCCTCCCCCTTTTCCTTCTTCCATCTCCGCCTGCTCCTTCCCCTTCCATACCTTTTATCTCCCTCCCCTATTCCCCTTCCATACCTTTTCTACCCCCCCCCCCTTTTCGTCCCCCCCCCCCCCATGAGGACAATCGCCCAGGACAATCACTCTTTTCTCTGTTTGTGCTTCCTTATCGCTGGCTACTTCCTCCTTCCTTATCTCTTATCGTGAAGGGTGTGAATCATGTCCATACGATAGGTTGTCCACCCTTCCTCTCTTTATCAGTGGTCGTCTTGGTCTTGTTCGTTTTTTTGTTTTTGTTTGTTTGTTGTGGTTGTTCCTGTTGTTGATGTTTTTTCTTCTTGATTTGTTTTTCCTCTCCCTTTTTTCCTTTTCTTTTGTTGATTTTTTTTTCTTAAGTATAGTCTTAGTTATTATTATTATTATTACTCTATGTCAGTATCACTGTTAGCCTATACCTCATTTCTTCTTTTTCTTTTTCTTTTCTTTTTTTCTTTCTTTGGTCTCCTCCCTCCTCCTCCCTCCTCCTCCTCCTCCTCCTCCTCCTCCTCCTCCTCCTCCTCCTCCTCCTCCATCTTCTCTTCTTCTCCCCCTTCCATTCCTCTTTATCACTCTCTTTTATGGCATTTTTACGTGAATTTTACGCCGGCGAGTCTAAGTGCCGAGTAAATTTCACGCAGAGAGTTTATGAAGGAGAGAGAGAGGGGGGAGGAGAGAGAGAGAGAGAGACAGACAGACAGACAGACAGACAGACAGACAGACAGACAGACAGACAGACAGACAGACAGACAGACAGACAGACAGACAGAGACAGAAATAGATGGATAGATTTATAGATAGATAGATAGATATTTTGATTGATAGATAGACTGTTAGAGAAAACTAACTAGTAGTCCCTGATATATTACGGACCACAGAAATGACAATGTCACAGTCTGTGACAATCTCTGCATCTATCTTTATCCTCCTATTCTCCATTATCGTCGCCGTCGTCGGAAACGAGGAAAGAAGGGAAAGGGAGGGAGGGAGGGAGAGAGAGAGTGAGTGAGTGAGTGAGTGAGTGAGTGAGTGAGTGAGTGAGTGAGTGAGTGAGTGAGTGAGTGAGTGAGTGAGTGAGTGAGTGAGAGAGAGAGAGTGAGAGAGAGAGAGTGAGAGAGAGAGAGTGAAAGAGAGAGAGAGAAAGAGAGAGAGAGAAAGGGGGAGTGAGAGAGAGAGAGACAACTTCAGAGAAAGAGAGAGAGAGAGAGAGAGAGAGAGAGCTGGAGAGAGACGAGAGAGAAGAGCTACGAGAGAGCGACCATATTGAGAGCGACAGAAAGAGAGAAAGAACGTGTGTGTGTGTGAGAGAGAGAGAGAGAGAGACAGAGACAGAGACAGAGACAGAGAGAGAGCTAGTGAGAGCAAGAGCGAGAGAACGAGACAACCAGAGAGAGAGCGACAGAAAGAGAGAAAGAACGTGAGAGAGAGAGAGAGAGAGAAAGAAAGAAAGAAAGATTACCAAGCTAGAGAGAGCGAGAGAAGCGAGAGCCACAGAAGAGAACGAAGACAAACCGAGAGCGAGGAGACGAGAGAAGAGAGAAAGAACGAGAGAGAGAGAGAGAGAGAGAGAGAGCGAGAGCGAGAGCGACAGAAAGAGAGAGAGAGAGGAGAGAGAGCGAGAGCGACATGAAAGAGAGAGAGAGAGAGAGAGAGAGGAGGGGGGGAATGACGAAAGGTGATCATTCACAATGGACCGGAAATGCCATCGCTACATTCGCACACCCATGAATCAGACAATAAAATCCGTGTGTGAAGAAGGCGTTATGGAAGTGGCAAAAGGGGGGGAAGAGAGGGAGGGAAGGGGAGAAGGAGGAAGAGAGAGAGAGAGAGATGAAGAGGATAGAAGAGGAGAGAGGGTTAGAGAGGGGTGCGGTTTGTCGTTGCAGAGAGGGGGGGGCGGGGGAGGGGATGAATGCAGTATTATCGATGCTATCCGCCGTTATTAATATTGTTATTATAATGTTTTTATTTATTTTTTATTATGATTAATTTTGTTATTTGTAGTAGCAGTAAAAGTATTAGTAGCAGTTGCTAATATCATCATTATTACAGCAATTGTTATTGTTGTTTTTTAATATTATTATAATTGTTATTATTACTGTTGTCGTTTTTGATGATTATGTTTTTATTATTACTATTATTATCATTACTATCACTACCATTTATCCAAATAGTGCTGAATGCCATTACTATAATTCGTTCACATACGGAGAGTCATTTTTGTGTCCTGTAATATAACAGGGACTTCGATTGGGCTATAATTTGTAATTAAGAAAATACAGAAAATGCTTATCACACAGGGGATGCATATCATTTCAGGGCGTATCAGTGAAAGGGTTAAGGGTTGTGTATGAACAAGTCGGTCATTTATTTGTATATAGGGAGTGTGAACTATTACTTCCTTCACATAGAGATTGTGGGATAACATTCTCGTTCACATACAGGAGAGTAACTATCGTCTCACTGTCCCTCCTATCCTCCCTCCTTCCCTCCTTTCCTCTTTCCCTCTTTCTCTCTTTCTCTCCTTTCCTTCTTCCTTCATGCAGTCCTTCCTTCCTTCCATTTATCTCTTTATATCCATCCATCCATCCATCGACTACATATCTGTCTTTCTATCATACGTTTCCCTACCTGTCTCTTTATTTATCTACATCCCTATCTCTCCCTCCTTCCCTCTTCCTCTCTGTCTCTCATCCCCTTTCTGGCCAGCCCCCAACCATCACCTCCCCTTAAACCCCATCTCCCCCCTCAGACCCCATCCCCCCACCTTTCTTTTTCTCTCCCCCCTTTACCACCCCCTTTCATACCCTATCCTCTCCTCCCTTTTCTTCCCTCCTCCCCTTCACCTTCCCTTTCTGATTTTATCGCGTCGATAAATTAACTCAGAATTTATCCCTCTGGTCCCGGGTTATTTGCATATTCCAGTGTGGGTATTTTAAGCGGCAATTCGTTTAGTTTTCCTTTTTCGTTTTTTTTTCTTTTCTTGGGGGGGGGGAGAGGAGGGGAGGTGGGGTCGATGCTTCTATCATTCCTCCTCCCTCTCTCCCGTCTCTGTTTCCTTCTGCTCTATCCTTGTATTTCTATTTCTTTCCTTTTTATTTTGGGAAGTTCTGTGTTGGGGGTGTTCTCTTTTTATGTTTTTCTTTCTTCCTTTCTCCCTTTCTCTGTATCTCATTCTCTCTCTCGCTCTCCCATTCTCTCTCTCTCTCTCTCTCTCTCTCCTCACTCACTCTCTCTCTCTCTCTCTCTCTCTCTCTCTCTCTCTCTCTCTCTCTCTCTCTCTCTCTCTCTCTCTTTCTCTCTTTCTCTCTCTCTCGTGGTATATGGGAATTTATTGCTCTTTTTTCCCTCCTCTTCACCTATTACGATTACCATTTCGGATCCCCCCCCCACCTTTTCGTTCGAATGCATAAGCACATGTTTGTTCAAGTGTGAGTTATGGGCGAAGCTGAAGTCCGCGCCATAGGCCAGATGTCACGTTCATTGTTGACGTTCGCGTAAGGGTATGAATGCGCATGCGGATTCACGGCGGGATGCAGGTGGGTCGGGGAATAGCTGTGTCTGGAAGGTTGGTTGGTGTTTTATATGTTTTGTTTTTGTTTTGTTTCGTTTATTTGTTGGTGTTTATGTAGTTTTTTGTGCGTTTGTTTAGTTTGAAATTGAGAAATGGTTAGAGTGTGCGTTTAATTATACATGTATTCTAAGGCATACGCACATACACCTTTTACGAACCTTTTCAGAGTGCTCTCCAGGCATTGAACACACTAGACAAAGGTGCAGGGAATATTGCAAATGACATAAGGATAAATGTGTATCGTGCAAAAGAACGAGGCCATGATATACGTTTTGTGTGGATACCATCGCATGTTGGAATCCCCAGGCATGATCATGCTGACCGCCTAGCAAAATCAGCATGTGACAAGCAAAGTGTTGATATAGATCTTGAGCATCTCTTGCTAGGATTTCACACATAATTAAAACTTCCTTCAAAGAGGACTTGTCTGACTTGATTAATTCTCAACGGCCTGTTGTAGTGCAAAAAGCACTATGACAGGTTTATGCAAGATGTTTTCATCTATGGTTTATACAAAACAAGAACAAGACAGTGTGATATTGTGACCGCAAGAATCAGGCTGGAATATAGATTGTACTGGCAGGTCAGTACAGCCTGTAATGTTGAAGAAACGAAGTGTAAATTATGCAATGAAGAATATAAGCGAACACTTGTACATTATATCTCAGAGTGCCATGTAATACAGCCTTTCAGACCACCTAGCATGAGGTATGGAGAACTATGTAACTACTTCATATCATCTGATGTCTTGGAAGATATAATTATGTTATATCCTAAATTTGGAATGTAGTATCACATGACCACATATCAAATGTTACATTGCCTTTCCACGCCCAAGCCGTATGCCGGCTTGACAGATGAGTAGATAAATTACTGATCGTTCTTTTCCTTTAAATGATATATTTTAGACCGTAATAATTTTATGATATAGATTTATTCTGTAATACTATTATATAATGCTGTGACCATGTATCAAATGTACTACAGCTTGCCCACGCCTGTGCAGTTAGCCAGGGTGGTAAATAAAGGACTAAACTAAAAAAACTTCGAGATAAGCTAACACACGCTCACACCCACAAACAAATTACAAACAAACAAATAAGCAAACACTAAATCCCTCAACACCAGTAGCGATTCTTCACAAAAAAAGTACAAGTTGGGAAAAGAAGATGAAGAGAGAAAAGAAAAGAAGGCAAAAAATAGGCAAGTAGATAGCCATCATAACCGATAAATTCTGAAGACAAGACCATACTGGTAACCCCCAACCCCCCCTCCCTCCTCTCTCTGTCCTTCCTCCTCCCTCCCTCCCTCTCCTTACCCTCCTTTTCTCTCTCCCTCCCTTACCCCATTTTCTTACCCCCTGCTCTCCCCTCTCTCTCACTTCCTCCTCTACGTCCCCACTCCCTGCCCTCCCTCTCAAGCCCCCACCCTCGTCCTCCGCTCACTCCCCTATCCTCCCTTTCTCTCCTCCCTCTCCCTCCCTCCCTCCTCCCTACCCTCTCTACCTCCTTTACCTCTGTGGGGCCTAACCCCACCCCCTACCCCTTACCCTTTCAACTACTGCTTCTACTACATCTACGTCTACTGACCACGCCTTATCTGCTCTTCTCCTTCTCTCCCCCTCTTGCCTGCTTCCTCTTCCTCTCCTCTGCTCTGCTCTCCTCCCTCTTCTCTCTTCTCCTCTCCTCTCATCATCTCCCCAGTCTTTCCTCTTCTTTCCTTTCTTTTCCTTTCCTATCCTTTCCACTTCTCCTCTCCTCCTCCTTCCACTCCTTCCCCTACGCTGTTCTTCTCCTTCCCTCTCTCCCTCCCTTTCTTTACTCTCTCTCTCTCTTTCTATCTAGCTATCTCTCTAAAT
>NC_091550.1:43196921-43199421 GCF_042767895.1 Penaeus vannamei | reverse complement strand
GAGAGAAAGAGAGAGAGGGAGAGAATGAGGGAGGGGGAGAGAGAGAGAGAAAGAGAGAGAGAGAGAGAGAAAGAAAGAGAGAGAGAGAGACAGAAACAGAGAGAGAGAGAGAGAGAGGGAGGGAGGAAGGGGGGGGCGATTATATCTGTATCATTGTTTTATATCAATATCCATCTATAAGTCCACATCTATCTATTTACTTATCTCTCTAATTTGTGTAAACACACACACACACACACACACACACTCTCTCTCTCTCTCTCTCTCTCTCTCTCTCTCTCTCTCTCTCTCTCTCTCTCTCTCTCTCTCTCTCTCTCTCTCTCTCTCTCTCTCTCTCTCTCAACCCCACCCTCAACTCCTCTGCCCCTCTATCCTATTCTATCCCCCTCTCCTCCTCCCCCCCCCCCTCCGCCTCCCACCTCCCCTCTTCCCTCCGCCTCTTCCCTCCTCCTCCTCCCCTTCTCCCCCTCTCCTCCTCCTCTCTTCTTCATCCTCCCTCCTCCCTCACCTCCCTCCTCCCCCTCTTCCCTCCCCTCCCCCTTCCTTACCTCCTCCCATACCCCATTACCCCCCCCCCATTAAACCCCCTGACGACCACGGGGAGACAAAGTCGTAGAAGAAATTATGAGACTTTTGAGACCTTTGTGACTTTGGGCTTGCACTATGGGGGGGGAGGGAGAGGAAGATGGCTCAGGGAGGGGGAGATGAGATGTGGGGGTGGCGGAGGTGAAGGGGAGGGAAGGAGAGGGTGGGGCAGGGTGGGAAGATGGGGGAGTGGGGGGAGGGAGTGGAGGGAAAGGGCAAATGGAGGGAGGATAGAGAAGGGGGAAGGGAGGGGAGGGTTGGGGAGGTGGGAGGGTAGGGAGAGAGGGAGGGATGGGAGGAGAGGAGAAGAAGAGAGGTAGGAGGGTGGGGGAGGGGGGAAGAGGATAGAGCAGGGAGGGAGGGAAAGATGGGGAAAGGAAGGAAGAAGCGTGGAAAGGAGAAGGAGGGAGGGATGGAGCAAAGATGAAAAAAGGAAAAGGGAGAGGGAAAAAAGTGAGGAGGAAAAGAAAGAGGACAGTGGGAGGAAAGGTGGGGAGAGGGACAGGAAAGAAGCAGAGAAAGAGGAATACTAGATAACTGGAAGTGGAGGAGGTAAGAAAGTCGAAGAAAGAAAGAAAAAGGGGGGGGAAAACTAAAAAAGACAGACGGACAGACACACAGACTGACAGACACAGGCAGACAGATGGACAGACAGACAGACAGACACGGGGAGACAGGAGGACAGACAGACACAGGCAAGGCAGACAGATGGACAGACAGAGAGACAGGCAGACAGATGGACAGACAGACAGACACTGGCAAGGCAGACAGACACAGGCAGACAAATGGACAGACAGACAGACAGACAGACACAGGCAGACAGATGGACAGACAGACAGACGGACCGAAGAGAGAAGGAGAAAAAAAGAAGGAGAAACACCAAAAGACGGAAGACATCGAGAAGAATGAAGGGGGGAGGGAGAGGGGGGGGGAGGTAGTGACGTCACGCTCCCGGTGTCTCGATAAAGTTAAAGTTAAGTGGATGGAAGAAGAGTTATTTTTTCTTTCTTTTCTTTTCTTTTCATTATTTATTTTTCTTTCTTTTTTTTCTTTTCTTTTCCTTTCTTCTCTTTCTCTTTTCTTTTCTTTCTTCCTTTTTTTGTTGCCTTTTACCTCCTTTCTTCTACCTCCCTTTTTTTACCTTAATGTTTAATGAGTCAGTCATTTTTTGCGATGTTTTTCTTCATTTTTGGATATTGATTTTTTTTTATTACGGTCTGAAACTTTTCTGTCGGTTCTTAGTACTTTGTCTGTCTGTTCTGACGTTTTATCTCTTTCTCTCTCTCTTTCTCTTTTTTTCTTTCTCTTTCTCTCTCTCTCTCTCTCTCTCTCTCTCTTTTTTTCGCTCTCTCTCTCTCTCTCTCTTTCCTCCCTCTCTCTCTCTTTCTCTCTCTCTTTCTCTTTCTCTTTTTCTCTCTCTTTTTCTCTTTTCTTTCTCTCTCTCTCTCTCTCTCTGTCTCTCTCTCTCTCCCTCTCTCTCTCTCTCTCTCTCTCTCCCTCTCTCTCTCTCTCTCTCTCTCTCTCTCTCTTTCTCTCTCTCTCTTTCTCTCTTTCTCTCTCTCTCTCTCTCTGTCTCTCTCTCTCTCTTTTTCTCTTTCTCTCTCTCTCTCTCTCTCTCTCTCTCTCTCTCTCTCTCTCTCTCTCTCTCTCTCTCTCTCTCTCCTCCTCCCTCCCCTCCCTCCCTCCCTCCCTCCCTCCCTCCCTCCCTCCCTCCCTCTCTCTCTCCTTCTCTCACTTCCCTCCCCACTCCCTCTCCCTCCCACTCTCTCCCTCTCTCCCTCTCTCTCTTTCGCGCTTATCCTCTTATCTACGTATCTTCCTATCCTTCTCCCTTTCTTCTCGCTCTCCTTATCTCCCTTTCGCCTTCCTTCCCTCATTTTTCGGCCCGCCTTTCCGGTTCTCTCGTTTATTTTTT
>NC_091550.1:43186184-43188921 GCF_042767895.1 Penaeus vannamei | reverse complement strand
CCCCTCCCTCTCTCCTCATCTCCTTACCCCTCTCCCCCTCCCTTCCTCACCCCATCCCCCAACCCCCCTCACTCCTCCCCTTCCTCTCCCCCTCACCCCCTTCCCCCAACCTCTGCCCTTCCCTTCCACTTCCTCCCTCCTCTCCCCCCCATCCCCCAACCCCTCTCCCTTCCCTTTCATCACTCCCCTCCCTCTCACCCCCTCCCTCCTCTCCCAGTCCCCCTCCCTCCTCTCCCCCTCCTCCCCCCCCACGCAAACAATGCAGGGCAAACAGATGGTTCGGTTCCCCACGAGACACCTGCTCTTGATAACGGCTATCAACACCGCCTTTTATCGGCTCAGGAAGGAAGGGGAGGGAGAGAAAAAAGGGGGAAGAGGGGGAGGAAAGAAAGAGGAAGGGGGGATGGAAGGGGTGAGAGGGAGGAAGAGTGGGTAATTAAAGAGAGAGGGAGGAAGGAGGGGCGGGAAAGGAAGGGGTGAGAGGGAGAGGAACGGATGAGAGGGAGGAAGGGAGAGGAAGGGAGAGGAAAGGAGAGGAAGGGGTGAGAGGAAGAAAAGAAAAGATGGGAGGGGAAGAGAGAAGGAAACAGTGTAGAAGGGGTGAGAGAGGGGAAAGTGAAGGGGAAATGATGAGAGGAGGAGAGAGTGTGAGTGATAAAGGAAGGGAAAGGAAAGGAAAAGGGAGGAAGAGGAGGAAAGAAATATGGAGAGGGAGAGAGGAGAGTGGCAGATGAAGAACTGAGGATGATGATGTTGAGGAGGGGGTAGATGGAAAGGAGAGTAAAAGAAAAGAAGAGGAAGAAGAAGAAGAAAGGAGGAGGAAAGGGAAGGGAAGAAAGACGGCAAGGAAGAAGAAGAACCGCTAGAAAGAGAAAAAAAATAATGGAGAGAAAGGAGGAGGAAGAAAAATTAGAAAAAGTATCAGAAGAAGAAAGAAGAAGAAGATGAAGAAGAAGAAGAACAAGAAGAAGAAGAAGAAGAACAAGAAGAACAAGAACAAGTAGAAGAAGAGGAAGAGGAGAAGGAAGAAAATGTATGTGTGGGTGTATAAGCCCCCAAAGTAATGCATGTGCGTGTGCGTGTGTATTTCTATAAATATCCCGGGGCGTACATGAATGTCAAAGGATGAAACTTACTTTAGAATTGTGAGGGAGGAGGGATGTAATGAAGGAGGGGGAGGGAGGGAGGGAAAGAAGGAGGAGGAGGAGGGGAGGGACGGGAGGATGGAGGGTTGTAAATGGGAGGGAGGAGGAGAGAATGCGTAAACGAAGAAGGAGGGAGGGAGGGAGGGAAAGAGAGAGGGAGGGGAGGGGGGGAGGGGGAGGGAAGGAGGTAAGGGAAGGGGAGGGAGGGGGAGGGGGAGGGGAGGGAGGGGGAAGGATGGGAGGAAGTAGATGGGAGGGGAGGAGGAGGAGGGAAAAGGGAGGGAGGAGGGAGTTAAATAAAAAGGAAGGAGGGAGGGAGGGAAAGAGGGGGAAGGTGAACGGGAGTGGAGGGAGGGAGGATATAAATAAAGGAAGGAAGGGACGGAGGGACAGAAGGGTAGGAGAGAGAATGAAACGAGTGAAGTGGATTTTTAAGTGGGGATTTGGTAGTGGCGGAGGAGGAGGGGGAAGGGCATCCGAAGGGGAGGGGAGGGGAGGGGGGAAGGGGGGAACTGTTATCTCTCCGTTAACGGTTCGTGAAGATAAATTCCAGCTACTTGGGATGCCTTTATCTCTCCCTTTTTTAATGCTTCTCCAACTCCCTATTTATTTCCTTCCTTGACACACGCGTCTGAGTGGCTGTGTTTAGGTGAGGCCGGAATGGCGCTCGGGTTTGTCTGTGTGTGTGTGTGTGTTTGGGTGCGGGGAGATAGATAGACAGAGAGACAGAGATAGAGAGGGAGAGAGAGAGACGAGAGAGAGGGAGAGAGAGAGAGAGAGGGAGAGAGAGAGAGAGGGAGGGAGAGGAGAGAGGGAGGGAGAGGAGTGAGAGAGAGAGAAAGAATCAGAGAGAGAGACATATACATACATACATACAGACAGACAGACAGACAGACAAACATACAGAACAAAGAGACAGAAACTAAGAAATAAAACACACACAAAAAGGCACCAGGGCAAAAAACAAAAAAACAAAAATCAAGAGTAAAGAAACCCAACACTAAAACAATAACATCCACACGGTAAAAGATAGCGACAAATGATAACATGATCTGATATTAGCCACAGTGCCATCCGGTGCCAAGGAAGCAAGCACAGTGCCGGCATCGCGTGTCAGACATAAAGGGGGGGAGGGTAGAGGAGGGGAGAGGGGGGAGTAGAGGAAGGAGAAGAGTAAAGGGGAGAGGAGGAAGAAGGGAGATGAGGAAGACGGGAGAGGAACGAGAAGGAGGAGAAGAAGAAGAGGAGGGAGAGAGAGGAGGGAGGAGGGAGAGGGAGGGAGAAGGGCCAGGAGGAAGATGGGGAGAAGGAGGGAGAGAAGGAAAGAGGGGAGAGGGGCTAAGTATGAGAGGAAGGGGAGAGGGGTGAGGGGAGAGATGTGGAAGGAGTTAAGATGAGGGGAGGAAGGGGAATAAGGGAGAGACGAGAAAGAGAAGAGGAAAGGGATGGTAGGAAGAGGCGTAGATAGCGAGAAGAGAGAAGAGGGAGATAGGAGGGAAAGGGTGAACTATAGAGGAGAATATAGGACCGTAAGAGAAAGAGAAAGATAGAAGAGAGCTAGAGGAGAAAGAGGAAAAGAGAAATAGAGCGAG
>NC_091550.1:43176184-43181184 GCF_042767895.1 Penaeus vannamei | reverse complement strand
TATCATTGTGATCATTATTAATATCGTTGTCATTATTATTGATATTATCATTACCTTTATTATTGTTATCATTATCATTATCAACATCATTATTGTTACTGATATTATTAATATTATTATCATTACTATTATTGATATTATTGATATTATCATCATTATCATTATTATCATCATTATCATCATTATCATTATTATCATCATTATCATTGGTAGAAAAACCCACAATGCACAAACTAGATCTATTGAAGAAATCTAATTTGTGCATTGTGGGTTTTTCTACCATAGTATCAACACGGTATAGTGTTTTTCCATTTATCATTATCATTATTGTTATTGCTATCATTATCATTGTTATCATTATTGTTATTGATATTATTAATATTATTATCATTTTCATTATTATCATCATTATCATTCTTGTTATTGTTATCATTATCATTGTTATTATCATTATTGTTATTGAAATTATTAATATTATTATCATTTTCATTATCATCATCATAATCATTCTTGTTATTGTTATCATTATCATTGTTATCATTATCATCATCATGATTATCATCAGCATTGTTATTATTATTATCATTATCATTATCATCATCATTATTGTTTTATAATTATAATGATACACACACACACACACATCGATACCACCTGTGCACACAAACCCACACACACGCAATAGCCTTTGATAAACTATGTGTTCATGTAGCCATTACAAATACATCAATCATTTTAGTAATGGAAGGGGAGAGAAAGAAGGAGAGAGAGAGGAATTGGGGAAAAGGGGAAAAGGGGAAGAAAGATGAGTAGAGATGAAGGAAAAATGATGAGAAAGAAAGGGAGGAAGGGAGGAAAGAGAGAAGAAATGAGGGGGAGGGAGGCAAGGGGGAGAGTAGAAGAAGAGAGACGGTGAATTGACAAACGGAAAGAAAGATAAAGAAATAAAAAAAAATCAAAGTACAAGAAGAGTGAAAAGGAAAAAAATGAAGACGATTGAGACAAAAAAATGTAAGAATTACAGAAGAAGAAAAGAAAAAATGAAGGAAAGAGAGAAGAAGGGGAATAGGAGAGAAGGAGGAAGAGAAAGGGGGAGAGGAGCCTACCCTCTCATTAGGAAGGTTTATGGTGGTTAGTTAAAACATTATCCGCGGCCGATGCCAGATTAATTATAGCCTAAAAGGATGTAATTAACTTTGCTTTTGATTAAGGCATTGATGCAGAACCTTTGGGTGAAAGGGAGAGAGAAGGGAGAGGGAGGGAGAAAGGGAGAGAGGGAGAGATGGGGAGGGAAGGAGGGAGGGGGAGAAGAGAGAGAGAGAGAGAGGGGAGGGAGGAAAGGAAAGAGAGAGTAAGAGGGAAGGAGGGAGGGAAGAAGGGGGGAAGAGAGAGAGAGAGGGAGAGAGAGAGAGAAAGAGAGAGAGAGAGAGAGAGAGAGAGAGAGAGAGAGAGAGAGAGAGAGGAGAGAGAGAGAGAGAGAGAGAGAGAGAGAGGAGGGAGGGAAGAAGGGGGAAGAGAGAGAGAGAGAGAGAGAGAGAGAGAGAGAGAGAGAGAGAGAGAGAGAGAGAGAGAGAGAGAGTGCTCATTATCTCCTCTGATACTTTTTCGTACTCATAACTCTCACAACAAACATCCATTACAAAGACTCCCCCCTAGCTGCCCTTCACCCCCTTCTCCCCCTCAAATCCCCCTTCCCCCTCCCCTACCTCTTCCTTCACCCCTCCCTTCCATCTTCCTCCCCTTCCCTCCCCCTCCCCTCCCGCCCCCTACCTCTTACCTTCATCCCTCCCACCCTTCCCCTCTCCCCCCTCTCACCTCCCCCTCCCTCATTCCCCTCTCCCCCTCTCACCTCCCCCTCCCCCCTTCCCCCCTCCCTCCCTTCCCCTCTCCCCCCCTCCCCCCTTCCCTTCCTATGTGACGTTCCTCCCGATCGTCTTCGCCGCTCAACCGGAACCGAATTGTTCCGGCTGTCGGAATCCCGACTTGTCGAGGAGGGGGGGAGGGGGGGGTGATGTCGGGTGGGGGAGGGGGTGATGTCAGGGGGGGGTGATGTCGGGTGGGGGGTAAGGGGTTTGGGGGGGATGATTGGCCAGGTGGAAGAGGAGAAGATGGAGGGCTGTATGGAGAGAGAGAGAGAGGAGAGAGAGAGAGAGAGAGAGAGAGAGAGAGAGAGAGAGAGAGAGAGAGAGAGAGAGAGAGAGAGAGAGAGAGAGGGAGAGAGAGAGAGAGAGAGAGAGAGAGAGAGAGAGAGAGAGAGAGAGAGAGAGAGAGAGAGAGAGAGAGAAGAGCGAGAAAGAGAGAGAGAGAGAGAGAGAGAGAGAGAGAGAGAGAGAGAGAGAGAGAGAGAGGGAGAGAGAGAAAGAGAGAGAAAGAGAGAGAGAGAGAGAAAAAGAAATAGAGATAGTGAGAGAGAGAGAGAGAGAGAGAGAGAGAGAGAGAGAGAGAGAGAGAGAGAGAGAGAGAGAGAGAGAGCAAGAAAGAAAGAGCGAGAGCAATGCTGACAGACAGAGAGAGAGAAAAAAAAAAGCAAAAAAAGAGAATCAGAGAAAGAGAGACCTCCAAAAAATGAGAAGGAAAAATGGAAGAGGACACACAAAGAAGAAATACAAAAAAAGAAAATACACAAAAGATTTAAATAAAAAAACAAAAGTTCACCCGAACGAAAATATATCGATAGAAACTGACCTGATAAAGGAATCCCAAACTCTGATCCAGCACATATAACGAGGCTCCAGCAACCCCCCCCCCTCCCCCCCTCCTCCGCTGCCACAACCCACCCCCTCCTCCGCTGCCACAACCCACCCCCTCCTCCGCTGCCACAACCCCCCTCTCTCCTCCGCTGCCATAACCCCCCTCTCTCCTCCGCTGCCACAACCCACCCCATCTCCGCCCCTTCCCCTTCGTCTCCCTCCCTCTCCCTTCTCCCCCTCCGCTGCCACATTCCCCCTCTCTCTCCCCACTTCACCCTCCTCCCTCTCCCCTCCCCTCCGCTGCCATAAGCCCCAACCTCTCTCCTCCCCTTTCCTCCCTCTCCTCTCCCTTCATCTCCTTCCTCTCTCCTCCCCCCTCCGCTACCACAAGCCCCTCTCCCTTCCCCTCCCCTCTCCTCCTCCTCACCCCTCTCTGAAAAGAAATTCATTACTATTCTTATCAAGACACCTATAACCCCCACCCACCCCACCCTCCACCACCTCATTTCCCCCATTCTACCCCCCTCTCCCACCCCTTAGCCCCCCTTCCCCACTACCCAGAGGTCACGTGTCATTGGGTAGGTGATATGCGGTCTTATAGAGGGGTAGGGGGTATGGGTAAGGGTAAGGAGGGGGGGGTTAGAGAAGGGGGATGGGTAGGGTGGGTTAGGGAAGGGGAGGGAGAGGGGGGTGGAGGGGGAGTATGACTTAGTAACATGAATGCGGACTTTTTTTTCTTATTCTTTTTTATTCTCTTCTATTTTTCGTTCTCTCATCTCCTTTTTCTTCTTCTTTTCTCCCTTTCTTCTTTATTTCCTTTTTTTATTTATTTTTTTATTTTTCATTTTCTTCCTTCTTCTTTCACCCTTTTCTTTTATCTTTTCATTCGTTTTCTTTTGTTTCTTTCAAGATTATGGTGATGGTAATATTACGATCATTGTCATAATGCGAATCGTAATGATGAACGAAGCAAGAAAGAGAAAAAAAGAAGAGAAAATGGAAGAAAAAAGAAGAGAGAATAAAAGGGAAAATGGAAGAAAAAAAAGAGAAAATTGAAGAGAGAATAAAAGGGAAATTGGAAGAAAAAATGGAAGAGAAAATGGAAGAGAAAAAAATGAACATGGAAGAAAAAAGAAGAGAAAATGGAGGAAAGAATAATAGGGAAAATGGAAGAAAAGAAAAGAGAAAATGGAAGAGAGAATAAAAGGGAAAATGGAAGAGAGAATAAAAGGGAAAATGGAAGAGAAAATGGAAGACAAAATGGAAGAGGGAAGAACATAACAACAAACAGAAATACGAGTAAATGATTATAAACAAAAGAATGATGATGATGATGATGATAATAAGAAGAAAAGGAAGAAGACAAAAGGGAAAATGAAGAAGGCAAAAAGAGAACGAAGAAGACAAAAGAAGAAATATGAAAAGAAACGAAAAAGAGGAAGTGAAAAATGAGAAAATGATTAAAGATAAAAAATAAAAACAAGAAAAATAATAACAACAAAAACGGCAGTGACAACGAACAAACAACAATAACATAACAAACGAACAACAAACACCAATAGAAATAACAAACAACAAACAATACATATAGAAACCACAAACACCAAACAAACAAGACAAACAAGCCACAAACCACAACCAAACAAATTCACAAACACACAACCAGACCCCCGACCCTCCCCTCCCAAGCCTCCCCAAGCCAGCAAGCGCCTTACCACCAGCCGAGCGCAGGCAGGGAAAGCGAGGGTAGTTGCGCCTTTGCCTGGATGGCGGGGCCCCGAACGAGATAGTCATCGTGCAAGGCGAGTGCGGCGGCGGGAAACAAGAATGAAATTATGTTGGCCATTTTTCTCTCTCGGTGGTTTGTGGTGGTGGTGGTGGGAGGGTGGTGGAGGGAGGGGGTGGGAGAAGGGGTTGTTTTGTTGTTGTTGGTGGTGGGAAGGAGTGGTGGAGGGAGGAGGGAGGGGAGGGGAGTTGTTGGTGGTAGTGGAGGGGGATGTGTTTTTGTGATGGTGGTGGTGGAGGGAGAGGGGGGGGGGTTGTTGTTGGTGGTGGTGGAGGGAGGGGGATGTTTTTTGTTGGTGGCGGTGGGAGGGGTGTTGGAGGGGGTGGGTGTTTTTGTTGGTGGTGGTAGGAGGCTGCTGGAGGAGAAGGGTGTTTTTGTTGGTGATGGAGGGGGGGGGGTGTTATTGTTGTTGTTGTTGGTGGTGGAGGGAGGGTTATTCTTGTTGGTGGTGGAGGGGTGTGTGTGTTGTTGTTGGGGGTGAAGGAGGAGGGAGAGGGATTAATTATGTTTTTGTTAGTGATCAT
>NC_091550.1:43115827-43118327 GCF_042767895.1 Penaeus vannamei | reverse complement strand
GGTGTATGCGTGGGTGCTTGGGGGTGTCTTTGGGTGGGTGGATCTGGGAGAGGGTGGTTGGTTAGGGGGTGGATAAAGGGTGTGTAGGTGGGTGTATGTGTGGGTGGATAAAGGGTGTGTGGGTGTATGTATGCATGTGGATTTGGGTGCATGTAAGACAGTGGATAGGGGTATCTGGGTGGGTGGATAGGGATGTGTGGGTAGCTGGGGGTGGATTTGGGCGGGTTTGTGTGGGTGTGGGTGGTTAGGTGTAGGTATGTGGATTCGAGTAGAATTATGTGGGTGTGTAAGGATGGATGTAGCTAGGTAGGTGTGTCCGTGGGGGTTGAGTGTGGGTGAGAATCACACATCAATTTGATCAAATTAAAAATAAGGAAGTTTATTTGTTATCGACGCCAGGAGGTCATAAGGAAGCATGACTTTCTGAAAACTAAAGGAGGAAAAGGAGGAGATGGAAGAGGAAGAGGAAGAGGAAGAGGAGGAGGAGGGTAGGGGGAGGAGGAGGGGGAATGGGGAGAAGGAGAAAGATGGGAGAGTGGGAGGAGGGAGGAGGAGGAGGAGGGAGGAGGAGGAGGAGGAGGAGGAGGAGGAGGAGGAGGAGGAGGAGGAGGAGGAGGAGGAGGAGGAGGAGGAAGAAGAAGAGGAAGAGGAGGGGGAGGGGAAAAGGGGGTGGAAGAGAAAGATGGGAGGGTGGGTGAGGAGGAGGAGGAGTTGAAGAAGGATGAGAGAGGGAGAAGAATAAGAAGAAAATAATAAATGAAGATGATCATGATGAATCTGAAGGAGAAAAGAAGTAAGTGAAGGTCTGACCTCTTGATTAGAAGGAATATTCTTTGCACGTGTCCCAACAGCAATCAGTTTTTTTATGCATATAATTAAACCAGTGTGATGAAGATGCATGCAAGTCGCCCTGTATCTGTTTATTTATCTTTCTCTTCTCTTATCTCCCTCTCTCTCCTTCTCTTTCTCTCTCTCTCTCTCTCTCTCCCTCCCTCTCACCCTCCCCCCTTTTCTCTCTCTCTCTCTCTCTCTCTCTCTCTCTCTCTCTCTCTCTCACTATATGCGCCCCCCTCCCCTCTCTACCCCTCCCCTTTCTCTCTCTATTTACCCCCCCTCTCTCTATTTTCCCCCTTCTCTCTATCTCTCACCCTTTCTCTCTTTCTCTATTTGCCCCCCTATTTCTCTCTTCTCTCTCCCTATCTCTCTCTTGCTCTCCCTTTCCTCTCTCTCTTTCTCTTTCTCTCTCCCTCTCCATCTCTCTCTCTCCCTTTCCCTCCCCCTCCCTTTCATCCCTCCCTCTCCTCCTCCTCTCCTCCCCTCCCCCCCTCCTTCATACATACAAGTACAGCCCCCCCCCCCCCGTCTCATTAGAGGTGTCACAGACCTACAAATCGACGATGGCGGTGACAGCAGCCTCAGAGCTGCTCTGTGTCTACTTATAGCCAGCAGTTCCCCCCACCGCCAGTCCCATATTTCTCACCCCCCACCCCCAGCCTCTTATTCCCCATCCTCCCCACTCCTCCTCCTCGCCTCTCCCCTCCCCTTATCCCCATCCCCTCTCCTCTCTCTCCTCTCTCCCTTCCCCCTCCCCAGGAAACCTCTTATTCCTCCTTTTCTACCACTTCCCCCAAACCCCATTCCTATTTCTTCCTTCTTTTCATTTTTCTATCTCTTCTCTTCCACCCAATATCTCCTCTCTTCCTTCTTTCATTCCCCTCCCCTCCTTTTTTTTCGTCCTCCCTTTCTTCCTTCGTTAACCCCCCCCCCTCTCTAGCCCTCTCTCCTCCTCCCCCCCTCTACTGTTAATGGGAAGCGAAAGTGGGAGTGAGAGTATGGGGGAAGGGAAGAAAGGTGGAGGGTAAAGGAAGGAGGAGAGGGAAATCATGTGTTGAGCTTAATGGGGTGAGGAGAGTATGGGGAAGGGAAGAAGAGTGGAGGGAATGAGAAGGAGGAGAGAGGGAAACAGAAGACAGAGAGAAGAGAGAAGACAAGAATGAAAAAAACACAAGAAAAGTCAAAAATTAAAGAAAAAATACAGACAGGAAGCATAACATAGTAGAAAGTAACAAGAAGAGAGAGAGAGAGAGAGAGAGAGAGAGAGAGAGAGAGAGAGAGAGAGAGAGAGAGAGAGAGAGAGAGAGAGAGAGAGAAAGAAAGAAAGAAGAGAAGAGAAGAGAGAGAGAAAAGAGAGAGAAAGAGAGAGAGAAAGAACAAAACAAGAACAAGAAAAAAGAAAAAAAGAGAAACAAAAACAAAAAAAAAAAAAAAAGACAAAGCCAAGAAGACACAGCGAAGCGAGGCGAAGAGGAGGAAGAAGGAGAGGGAATGAAAAGGCTCACCCCAAGGAAACACGTAAGGTCGTTAATGGCGCGCACACGACACCTGTGGAGCGTATGAACCGGCGCCTTACAACACCTTTCGTTCCCCCTCCTTAAGAACACTTCCAACAGGGTGTCAACTGTTTATTTATTCATTTGTCTATTGGTTTATATAGGTATTT
>NC_091550.1:43095827-43100827 GCF_042767895.1 Penaeus vannamei | reverse complement strand
TTCAAACACACACATATACATACACACACACATACACATGTCATTTTCAAACACATACATTAAGAACACATATATTGTACTCTCTCTCTCTCTCACACTCTCTACATATACACACACTCTCTCACGCCCCTCACACCACACTCACACTCACACACGCAAACGCATACGCATACACTATATATATATATATATATATATATATATATATATATATATATATATATATATATAAATACCCATATTTAAATATCTACCTATCTATCTGTGTGTGTGTGTGTGTGTGTGTGTGTGTGTGTGTGTGTGTGTGTGTGTGTGTGTGTGTGTGTGTGTGTGTGTGTGCGTGTGTGTGTGTGTGACAGAGTCAGACAAAGAGCAAACACAAGAAACAACACAGTGTGTATGTGTGTGTGTGTGTGTGTGTGTGTGTGTGTGTGTGTGTGTGTGTGTGTGTGTGTGTGTGTGTGTGTGTGTGTGTGTGTGTGTGTGTGTGCTTGTGCGTGTGCCCGTGTATGTGACAGACAAAGAGCAAACACAAGAAACAACACAGTGCACATTGTATATAAATATATTCCACCTTCAACCTATACACTCCATCCCAGCCCATACACATCCACACAAACTAACACAAACATTACACAACAACAACAACAACACACAAACAAAACAAACACACTCACCAAACACTCAACCAAACACACCCACTTCCGACTGCAGTCCCACCCGAGACAAAAAAAAACAACACGAAATGCATATCACATCAAAACACCCCTTATATGAAGAAAAGAAAAACTTGCGAAATCGAGCCTTATTGACACGCTACACAAAGGGAGAAAACGGGACCATATAAGGAGTGATGCAATATCTCGGCCCAGAGCGAGTGCGAGGGAGAAGAAAGAGAGGAATGGAAGGGAAGGGAAGGGAAGGAAGAGAAGGAATAAATGGTAATAGTAGTAGTAAGAGGAAGAGGAAGAGGAGGAGGAAGAGGAGATGGAGGAGGAGGAGGAGGAAGAGAGGAATGGAAGGGAGGGGAGAAGGGAGAGGCAGAAGGAATAAATGCAGAATAGGGGTAGCAGCAGGAGGAAGAGGAGCAAGGAGAGGAAGAGGAGGAAGAAGAAGAGGAGGAGGAAGAGAGGAATGGAAGGGAAGGGAAGGAAGAGAAGGAATAAATGGTAATAGTAGTAGTAAGAGGAAGAGGAAGAGGAGGAAGAGGAAGAAGGAGGAGGAAGAGAGGAATGGAAGGGAAGGGAAGGGAGAGAAGAGAGGGAATAAATGGTAATAGTAGTAGTAAGGAGGAAGAGGAAGGAGGAGGAAGAAGAAGAGGAGCCAGAGGAAGCGAGGTAAGGGGAAAGGGAAGGGAAAAGGAAGAGAAGGAATAAATGGTCATAGTAGGTACTAAGAGGAAGAGGAAAAGGGGAGGAAAAGGAGGAGGGAGGAGGAGGAGGAGGAGGAGGAAGAAGAAGAAGAAGAAGAAGAAGGAAAAGAAAAAGAAGAAAAAGAAGAAGAAAAAGAAGAAGAAGAAGAAGAAGAAGGAAAAGAAAAAGAAGAAGAGCGGGGAGGAGGAAGAGCAAGTAAAGATGGAAAGAATAGAAAATAAGAAGACGCTCAGAAGGAAAAGATTAAAAAGGTTAGGGAGGAAGAGGAAGCTGAAGGAGAGGAAGGAGGGGGGGGGGGTAAGGAGGCGATGAGGAGGCAGGAGAAGAAGGGCAAGAAAGAAAGAATGGAAAAGGAGGGGGTGAAGAAATGAGACAAAAAAGAATGTTGGAAGAGAAGGCGAAGAAGAGGACCAGGAGGAAAATAATGAAGAGAGGAAGGAAAAGATCTTATACAAGGAGAACGAAGACGAAGAATATGAGAATAAAGAAAAAAAATATAATAATGGAGTGGAGAAGGATGACACAAACAAGAACGAAAATGAGAAGAAACAAAACCACCAATAACACAATACCAAGAATAATACCAAGACCCATACCAAGACTTAGAATAAGTTTGTTGGCATGGCAGGGTAGAAGGAGGGAAGAGGGGATAGCGGCAAGGGGGTAGGGGGTATGGGTACCCTGGGTAGTAAAGGTACGAGAGAAGTAGAGAGCGTGGGAGCGCATCTGTCCACCAGCTGCCCAGCCACCGGGCAGCTGCTCCTTACGACACCGCGGAGACCCACATGAAAACTCCCTCTCTCCCTCCCTCCCTCTCTCCCTCCCTCCATCTCTCTCTCTCTCTCGGATCTCTCATTTTCCCCTTTACGTCTCTCTCTCTCACCCCCTCTTTCTCCCAATGCATATTTCCCGACACATTTCGACTCGAGTCTTGGTGTCGCTCTCGAGGAGGGGTTTTGGGGGGCGCGAGGAGAGAGGGTTCCGATGTGGAGGTATTTACGCCAGGTGAGGCACTGGGTTCGGCGTCGGCCACACCTGCCGCCGGGGGGGATGCCGGCGCTCGCCACGTGCTTCAACGTCGCTCCATTTGATTTCGTGGCGACGCGAAGATAATGAATTCCTTATCGCCGCCGATTCATAATTTATTAAATCGGATATTAAATCCGTTAAGTAAATAAATCCTCGCGATAAATCAATAATTTGAATTCCCGCCGAGCGAATAAAGGAGGAGAATAAATTTCCCCCTACTTGGCAACTCGTCTAGACACTGGACAAGACAGACAGACACGCGCAGACACATGCCACAAGGTTAAATAAGACGCAATCAAAGAAACGATAAATGGGGGAGAAGGAGGAAGGGGAATGAGGCGAGAAAGGGGTGAAGGCCTAATTAGAAGTCTTTCACGCGGATTATTAATAACTATAATAGACACTGGATAACAAACTTGAGAGTTTATATTGAAAGCATATATTTTTTTTCGCGAATATGGGTATACTCTAGATATAAGAAATGCCATAGTATAGCGAATATCAGACATGTAACGGCCTAAATACCCGTCAAATAAAAAAAGGAGAAATGACGCTGCGGTATCATCACCATTATCATCACATTATCAGACCTGGAGCTGTCACCATCGCCGTTACACTATCATCGCATTCATAACCTTCACTATCACCCCAACAACTCAGCCACCATCATCACCATCACCCCGCAGCACTATCACTATCATTGTCACTCCTACCACCATCATCACTATCACCACCAGTATCACTATCACCATCACTACCACCACTATCATCACAATCATCATCACCACCACCACCATCATCACTATTACCACCACCATCACAATCAACAACACAACCTTAACCACCATCACTATCATTATCACCACCACCATCACCACCACCACCCCTGCCACCACCACCAACACCCCCACCCCCACCCCACCACCCTTATCACCACCACCACCACCACCACCACACACAATAACCAAAGATAAGAACAGCAATATCTATCACCAATATAAAAAAAGTTGTACGTGGCGCCCCTGTGTCTGTTTGAGGAAGTAGATAAGTAGATAAGTAAAGTAGATAAGTCGGGCCAGGTGACACTACCAAACGGAGTCGCTTAGGCATAGGCATACAGACACATGGGCCTCATTATGGGGGTAAACAAGGCATAGTGTATAAGAGGCCTATTAATCTGGGGAAAGCCTGCACAAAGCAGACGGGGTTTATGATATCAGTTCATCTATATCTTTGTAGGCCTATCTATCTCTCTAACTGTCTAAGCCTATCTATCTATCTGTTTATCTACCTACCTACCTTCCTATCTACCTACCTACCTACTTATCTATCTATCTATCTATCTATCTATCTATCTATCTATCTATCTATCTATCTATCTATCTATCTATCTATCTATCTATCTATCTATCTATCTATATATATATATATATATATATATATATATATATATATATATATATCTGCCTATCTATTTATCTATCTATCTATCTATCTGTCCATCTATCTATCTACAGATGCACATGAATATACATACTCGATAAACAACCCCATTTTCCTTTTCACCTCTCTCTCCCTCACCCTTTCTTTCTCCCTCTCCTTCTCTTTCTCTCTTTCTCCCTCTTTCACTTGGTCTCCTTCGTCCTCCTTTGCCCATCCCTCTCTTTTCTCTCCCCCTTTCTCCCTCCCTCTTTCTTCAGTCCCTACCTCTCCCCCTTTCCCCCATCACTCTCCCTTTTTTTCTCTCTCTCTCTCCCTCTCCCTCTCCCTCCTTCTCCCTCCCTCTCCCCCTCCCCCTCCCTCTCCCTCTCCCTCTCTCTCCCTCAGCCTCCTCCTCTTTCTATAAATCTTTCCTAGCGTGTCTGTCTTGCAGGTGGTGGGCGGTGTCTTAAGGGATTTCGCAATCGTCTTGAGGGGAGTGTCTGTCTGTCTGTGTCTGAGGGGAGGGGGGGCTGAGAGGAGGGGGGGGGGTAAAAGGTGTGAGGGAAGGTGTTAAAAGAGAGAAGGGGGAAGGTTGTTTGAGAGAAGGGGAGGGGGGGGCGGGTAAGGGAAGAGTAGAGGGGGGTAAGAGAGGGAGATATGGGTAGGTGAGAGAAGATAAGTGATGAAGTTGGTGACAATGATAATGATGATAATGGTGATGATGATGATAGTGATGGTAATGAGTGATGGTGATAATAATGAAGGTGACGATAATGATGATGGTCACGAAGATGATGATGATGATAGCGATAGTAATAATGACAATGATAAAAATAATGATAATGATTATGATTGATGGTGATGGTGGTGGTGATGATGATATTGATAATGATAATGATGATGATAGACCTAATCATAATAACACCATAATGATAATTACATCAACAAAAAGGGTAACTCAATAATTAATAACAACAAAAAGAGTAATAAAAGCAATATTCCCACTTAACCTGCAGAGAGAGAGAGAGAGAGAGAGAGAGAGAGAGAGAGAGAGAGAGAGAGAGAGAGAGAGAGAGAGAGAGAGAGAGAGAGAGAGAGAGAGAGAGAGAGAAAGAAAGAAAGAAAGAAAGAAAGAAAGAAAGAGAGAGAGAGAGAGAGAGAGAGAGAGAGAGAGAG
>NC_091550.1:43085827-43088327 GCF_042767895.1 Penaeus vannamei | reverse complement strand
GGTGAGGTGGGGTAGGAGAAGGGGTAAAGAGGAGGGATAAGTGTGGTAGGGAGGGGGTAGGACTGTGGGAATGCAGCTTCACCTATTCTTCTTCTTCTTCTCTCTCTCTCTCTCTCTCTCTCTCTCTCTCTCTCTCTCTCTCTCTCTCTCTCTCTCTCTCTCTCTCGCTCTCTCTCTCTTCTTCTTCTTCTTCTTCCTTCGTCTCCCTTTTCTTCTGACGAGGATTTGGCGTGACTTGTTCGCTCACCGTTATTTCTACTCCTTTTTCTTCTTGTTTCTTTTTTGTCGTTGATCTTTTTTTTTTATCTCCTCCCTCTTTCGTGGGAATATGCGTATATACAAACACACACATCCGTGCATGTACACAAGCACACACGCACACACGATTACACACACACATACATACACACAAACATACACACACACATACACACACACACACACACACACACACACACACACACACACACACACACACACACACACACATACACACAATCACACACACACAATCACACACACACATACACACACACACACACAATCACACAATCACAAAATCACACACACACAACCACACACACGCAAATCTAAGTGTATGACTCAATCCCCTCCCCACCCCTCCCCTCTCCCCCTCCCCCCATCTACCCTCCTCCCCGCCCTCCCCGCCAGAATTGTTCCAGAACGGTTCCAGGAATGACTGACACACGGGGAAAGTCATGCAGGAGATAAGAATGGCATTGATTGTTCAGGAGATGGGGGTGGGGGGGGGGGGGGAATTACAGCTCATTATTTTCTGGTTTTATGATTTCTTACGATTTTTAAAAAAAAATTCTAATTCTTTTCCTATAACTTTTTTTTACCTTTTCATTTTTTTTTTTAATTCTCTAATTCTTTCTTTATATTTTTTACCTTTTCATTTATTATGTTTTAAACGAGTATTTCAAATAGGTCTGTCAAATAATATAAATGGATTAAGGGGGGAGGCAGGTGGAGGGATGACGGGGGGAGGGGAGACACATTGAGAAACAGTGAGACTAAAAGATGAACAGGTAGAAAGAGAGAAGCGAGAGGAGAGGAGAGATGATGCTGAAGATAATTAAGATGAGAAAAGACACACAAAAATAGCATCCCAAGTAAAAGCATTAAAAAAAAGCAAAGCAGAAGAAAACGAAGAAGAGGAGAAGAGAATGAAAAAGAGAACAAGAAAACGAAAAAGAGAAGAAACGATATAAAGAAGAAAATGAAGAACACGAAGAAGAAAACGAAGCAAATAACAACAACAACAACAACAACAAACGCATCCCGAAGAGGAGAAAATGAAGAACACGAAGAAGAAAACCGAAGCAAAGAAGAAGAAGAAGAAGAAAGAACAACAAACCCATCCCGAGCCACGCCTCAGCCAAGGAGACCCCAAGAAAAGGCCCTCTGGTTGCAAGACAAGGGAAAAGGTGATGGAAACGAAGGAGGAGAGAGGGAGAGAGAGAGAGAGAGAGGTCGAGAGGCCGAGGTTGATGGAGGGGGAGGAACAGCAAACAAGAAACTCGGTGCTCATGCTCAGAGGAGGAAAAGGAGGAGGAAGAAGGGGAGGTAGGAGGTAGGAGGAAAAGGAATTGCAGGAGGATGAAGAGGAATTGGAGGAGGAGGAGGAGGAAGATGGTGAGAAGGATGATGAAGAGAAGGGAAGGAGAAAGAGTAGTAGTAGTAGTAGGAAAATGGGTAGGAAAAGGAATAAAAAGGGGAGAGGAGGGGGGGGGGGAGATGTAGAACAAAAAGTAGAAGAAGAGGAGGAGGAGGAGGCGGAAGAAAGGAAAATGAAAATATGACGAAAAACAAAAAGGAGGAGGAGGAGGGAAAGAAAAATGAGAAAAAGGAGGAAGAGGCGACAGAGGAAGAAAGAAAGAAAGAAAGAAAGAAAAGAAGGAAGGGAGTGACCGACCTTAAGGAGTACACACGGGAACCATCAAAAGTTTAATCAATTTTACAAATCTTACAATGAAGACTGCTAATTGAAAGTGAATGCGCGTGGAGGTGATAACTTACGCACACAGATGGACAAAGAGATAGCTATATCTAATGAGAAAAGATAAAGATACTGGTGAATAGCTATAACAGATGGAATATACATGCCGATTGATAAATAGCAAGAGAGAGAGAGAGAAGAAAATAAAAAGAAACGTAGTCATCCAGACAAATATATATATACATATAAATAAACAGGCGGATATATATAAGGACAAGGTGATAAATAGAGATCAAAGGAGAGAGAGAAAAAAACATGAAAGGCGTAAGAAGAGAAAAAGAAAATATATGGGCGTGTTCAAACACACGTACATGTACACAGAAGCGAATAAATACACGATCACACAGCTACTCCTCTTACCCTACACACACACATACACACACACACACACATATACACACACACACATATACACACACACTTACACTTACACACACACGCACACACAATCACACTTACACTCGCACTCATACTCTC
>NC_091550.1:43078327-43080827 GCF_042767895.1 Penaeus vannamei | reverse complement strand
GAAGAGAAGAGAGAGGAGAGGAGGAGAGGAGGGGAGAGAAGAGAGGATAGGGGGGAGGGGAGAGGGTAAGGGGAGGGATACGAGGGAAAGGGGGAAGGGAATGTGCTTGGTAGCCATTTTATCATGCAGTCATTATTATGAACATTATAATAACCATCATATTTACTGTATTTGATTCTCATTACGATAACTCTTGTCACCCCAACATCAGCAGCAACATGAACCATTATATTAATAACGATACTGATAGTTACAGTGATAACGATGATGATAATATTATTAGCTTTCATCACCGTTATCGACAAAACTATCACTATAACTACTGTCATTATATGATCACTGCTAAAATGAGCTTTTTAAAGTATCATCATCATCAACATTATCTTTACTACCAAGTATAAAATGGACGAAATGGCTTCAGTGACGCAAGGGGTATATTTGGCAACCTTCTTTTGTATGGAAAAACAAAATCATGTTTATTTTATTAGTAGTTGCGAATGATACTAAAAATGGATATGATGGAGGTAGACAGAAGGGGAGCGTGGTGGTGGTAGGGATAGGGGTGGGGGTGAGGGGGGGAATAGAAAGGGGGTATAGAGAGAGGATGGGAGGAAGGAGAGAAGAAAAATGGAGAAAATAGTTAAATTCTGAGAGAGAAGGAGGGAGGGAGAGGGAAAGAGAGAGGGAGGGGGGAGAAGAGAGAGAGAGAGAGAGAGAGAGAGAGAGAGAGAGAGAGAGAGAGAGAGAGAGAGAGAGAGAGAGAGAAGAGACAGAGAGAGAAAAGAGAGAAAGAGAGAGAAGCGCAAGAGAGAAAGAGAGAGAGGGGGGGAGGGAGAGACATAGAGAGAGAGAGAATGAGGGAGAGAGAGAGAGAGAGAGAGACAGAGAGAGAGAGAGAGAGAGAGAGAGAGAGCAGAGAGCAGAAAGAGAAGAGAGAGAGAGAGAGGCAGAGAGAGTTTAGAGAGAGAGAGAGAGAGAGAGAGAGAGAGAGAGAGAGAGAGAGGGAGAGAGAGAGAGAATGTTCCTACATCACCAGCATTGTCATAATCATCACCCACAGGTATTGTAATATCGCTATTTTACTTTGATCTGGCACACTGCAATTGTACAACCACAGCAATAATACCGAAAAATACGAATATATGCCTCTACAGTCTATACAAATCCCTAACCTTTAAATTTACCGCTACTTCCTAATTAACTGCTAATTTATCGCTACTTTCTACCGCAAAACAAAGATGAAACACCAAATCAGGTATATTAGTACTATCGCCTAAATATCATCCACATAAACAATATAACAAACCCTAACCTGTAAATTTATTACTACTATCTACCATAAAGCAAAGATAAAACACCGATTCATATATATTAGCGCTATCAAATAAAATATCATCCACACGAACAGTTTCAAATTGAAGCCTGACATTGATATTTACCTTCACGAAAGTTCTTTGGAGGAGTCATTGGTGAATTTCATTACACAGACACATTTTCAGGTGTTTACAGGAACTACTGAATTTTCTGGTGCTTGTAGGCGTTGAGTATAGAGGTTGAGTTATCGATTTTTTGTAGGGGTTATCTTTTATGAAAATCTTATCGAGGGGATAAGAATTATATAAATATCTAACGATTTATATTTCATAAGTTCATTTTAAATAGATGGGCTAATATTGTATCCAGTAAATCAGGATAACAAATAACTTGTCAATAACGTAATACGGAAAAGACAAACAACAGACTCCGTGACTTGCTGACGACAGGAACCACAAAGCAATAAATAACTGACAAACTAATAATCCGACCAAATTTGTCGATTCATTCAACACATCACAAACCAAACTATCATATTAGAATCTGAATAGAATTTGAATGAAGAAGACATGCGAAAATTATCAGTTTAATTCAAACTTCCAAAGCCGTTCCCGGATCTGCACTGTTTGCTAGAGATTAATGTCAAGATTAGGTGTTCATAATTATTCCATCATTGCATCATCACATCTAACGCATCACGAATTCACGCTGCTATATTTGAATCAGAATAAGGATTAGATTAAAACAACTCATAAAAATCAATCAGTTTATCTTCGTTCATTGACTGCAAACTCGGCTGCCGGATCCATAACTGTTTGTGAGAGATCGATACCGAGATTGTGAGACATTGCCGGCGTTCGTAAGTGCCTTGTAAAATGCCTTGTAACGGGAAGACGCCGGGATCTCAATATCGTCTTCATAAAGGATCCTATCATAGACGTTATCATGTTGCGATTTGGTTTCCGTTACGGTCAATAAACCTTTGTTGTTCACGTTTTTTTCCCTTCTCATTCCATCCCACTTCCTTCTTTTCTTTTTCTTTCGTTTTTTTTGCTTGCCTTTTTCTGCTTGATTGTAGTCTTTATTATCTCAAACTACTGCAACTTCTGATATCACGACTACTGTTCGTCTTCATCATCAATGCCATTCTTCTTGTTCTTCATCTCATACTTCTTCTTCTTTTGCT
>NC_091550.1:43048327-43055827 GCF_042767895.1 Penaeus vannamei | reverse complement strand
CATTATTATTACTATTTCTGCAATCATTTTCATTTTGATCCTCATTATCATTATCATCATTATCATCATTACCATTATTGCTATCATCACTATCATTGTTCTTATCATTACCATTAGCAGTAATATTAATACCTCTCATACCACTGATATTGCAATTGTTGTCATAGTTACGCTCATCACTTATATCACTTATATCCTGTTGCAGTCATCACATCTATTATCTATGCCATCACTATCATTAATAAATTCTTGACATTATAAATGATATCATAACATCATCACAGTCTTTATCAGACTTTATTTACCTGTTATTATCATACTTCGTGTTCTGTGCTTCTTCCTGTTCTACTATTTTGTTATCAGTATTATCGTTATCATCACTGTTATCATCATTGTCATTAAAATCTGGTGCGTAAGAACAATGCAACACAAGAAATACAATGTTAAAGATAGAACTGAGAGAAGCGACAAAATAAAAAAGTTGAAATTGCAAATAAGTGAATTTAAACAATACGTTGACTATTATTATTATTATTATTATTTTTTTTACATTATTTCCATCATCATCAAAGGTGGGGTTTGGGGGAGGAATAGAAATTGGGAAAAGGAAGAGAAGAAGAAAAGGAGGAGAAGGAGAAGGAGGGAGAGGAGAAAAGAGGGGGAGAGCATCACACACACACACACACACACACACACAAACACACACACACACACACACACACACACACACACACACACACACACACACACATTAACCGCCACCCCCCTACACGATCTCCTTTCCCACTCCCTCCTCCTCACATCTCTCCCACCCTTTTCAATCCCTCCTCTCCCCTCCCTTTCCCCTTTACCCCCTGCCCCACCCCCCACCTCACCCTTTTCACCCCCCTTCTCCTTTCCACTCCCTCCCCCTATTCACCCTCTCTCCCCCCTTCCTCAATCCCTCCCTCTCCCTCCACTCACCCCTTTACCCCCTCCCCCACACCTCACCCTTTTCACCTCCCCTCTCTTTTCCACTCCCTCCCCAACTTTTACAACCCCTCCTCCTCTCCCCTTCGCTTTCCTTTCCCCAAACCTCACCCTTTTCACCCCCTCTCCCCTCCCCCTTTCCATCCCCCTCCCTCCCTTCCAGCCCCACCCCTTCTACCCCTCTACTTGCCTTCCTTTCCTTTCCCCTAAACCTCACCCTTTCTCACCCCTCTCCCTCCTCCCCTTTCCATCCCCCCTTCCTCCTCCCTTCCAGCCCCACCCCCTTCCACCCCTCTTCCCTTCCTTTTCCCTTTCCCTAAACCTCATCCTTTTCACCCTTCTCTCCCTCCCCCTTTCCACAACCCCCTCCCCTTTCCCCTTTCCCCTCCCTCCCCTCCCCCTCCCCACGACATACGCCCTTCCACACCTCAGTCCTTTTCACCACCCCTCCTCCTCCTTCCAGCCTTTCCCCTCCATTCCCCTACCCTTCCCCCCTCCCTTCCCCTCCCCCCTTCCACCCCCCTCTACCCCTCCTCCTCCCCACGACATACGCACATACCTGCTCCCTGTTCGTCCTTCTAGAGTGACCCGCTCCCAATGACTCCACCCTATGATATCCATAAGCGTGCGGCGCGCGAGAAACCCACGGCGCGGGCGTACGCGGGCGGGATCTGGCGGGCGGGGGCGGGGGTGGGGTGGGTTGCTGGGGGTGGGGTGGGTGGGGGTGGGGTGGGGTGGGGTAGTGGTGGGGGGTGGTCGGTGTCTAGGTTTTTTTTTTTTTTTTTTGGGGGGGGGGTGTTTTGTTGGTGATTTTTTCAGGGTTATTTGTTTTTGGGTTTAGTGATTTATTGGGGGTTATTATTTATTACTTGGTTTCGTGATATTTTTTGGTCATTATTTGCTAGCTAACCTGTTCTCTTTATGCGGTACGTTGGTTAACGATGATAGGCCATATCATGTGCATACAAACACATACATACGCACACGCACACACACACACAATTATCCACATACACACAAACACACACACACACATACACACACACACACATATACACACACACACACACACACACACACACACACACACACTAACACATCCTACAAACACACCTAGCAATCCCAAAAAACAAAAAAAAATCCCTCTCCCACCCTCTCTTCCTCTCTCTCCCCCCTCCCCCCTCCTCCCACCACACCCACTCTCCCCATCCCTCTTCCTCCCTCCACCCATCCCCTCCCTAATAACTTCACCCACCCACCTCTCTTACCACCCTCCCACTCACTCTCCCCATCCCCTCCTGTTCCTCTCTCTTCTCACCCTCCCACCCACCCCTCTTCCTCCCACCTCCCCCATGACGCCGACTTACCCTGAGGTGGAAAGGTTGCCACGGGCGAGCGAGCGAGTGTCGAGGAAGGGTTGGTACGCCTGGAGGGGTCGGACGCGTGGCGAGAAGGAAGGGAGGGAGGGAGGGAGGGAGGGAGGGAAGGAAGGAGGCAGGGATGAGGGAGGGAGGGAGGGAGGGAGGGAGGGAGGAATGAGGGAGGGAGGGAGGGAAGGAGGGAGGGAGGATGAGGGAGGGATGAGAGGAGGGAGGAATGAGGAGGGAGGGAAAGGGATGAGGAGGGAAGAAGAATGAGGAAAGGAACAAGGAAAGGAGTAGAAGGGAAGAAGAAGAAGAAGAAGAAGAAGAAGAAGCAGAAGAAGAAGAAGAAGAAGAAGAAGAAGAAGAAGAAGAAGAAAAAGAAAAAGAAGGAGAAGAAGGAGGAGGAGGGACGAAGATACTAAAGAAAGGGAGGAAGGGGGAAAGGACACGCGAAGATAGGAGGAGAAACAGAAGGAGACACGAAAGGCAGGGAGAGGAAAGAACGTACGAATCATGGAAGAGGGAAGGAGGGGAGAGAGGAGTCTAACAGGGAGAAAGAAGAGAGAGAGAGAGAGAGAGAGAGAGAGAGAGAGAGAGAGAGAGAGAGAGAGAGAGAGAGAGAGAGAGAGAGAGAGAGAGAGAGAGAGAGAGAGAGAGAGAGACAGAGAGAGAGACAGAGACGGGAGAGAGAGAAACAGACAGACAGACAGAGACAGAGACAGAGAGAGAGAGAGAGAGAGAGAGAGAGAGAGAGGCAGACAGACAGACAGACAGAGACAGAATCTAACAAAGAAAGAGAGAAAGAGAGTCTAGCAACAGAAAAGAGAAAGAGAAAAAAAAAAACTAACACAGGGAGGGATGAAGGGAGGGAGGGAAGAGGGCAGAGGAGGAGTATGGGGGGAGAGGGGGAGAGGAGGGAAGGGGCAGAGGAGGGGTATGGGGGGAGAGGGGGAGGAGGGGGTTACCAGATGTGCAAGAAGTCGCGGAAAGAGCACTTCCGGTCTCGCTCGCTCGGCCGCACTTCGCTCCGACTTCCAAGATCGGGGGAAGAAAGGGAGGAAGCGACGGAGGAGGAGAAGAGAGGACAAAGGAGAAGGGGTGATAAAGGCGGGAAGAAGAGATAGGATTAGCGTTTGTTTGATTTTATTTGTTTTTTTTGTGTTTGTGATATTGTTGTTCTTATTAGTAATTGTTTTGATTATCACTAATTATTATTGCTACTGTTGCTAATAGTAACTACCTGTTTGTTTTACTGTTAGTATCATTTTCATTTTTAGTATTATTATTATTTTATTATTATTATTACCATCATTAATATTATCATCTATATTAATATTATCATTATGATGATGATGATGATTATCACACGCACGCACATAATCACCACAGCCCCCCTCTCCCGCCCTTCCCCTCTCCCCCTATCCCCCCATCTCCTACCCCCCCCCGCCCAAGTACACACATAACTACTTACTCTTATCTCGATAATTAAGTCAATGAGACGTGTTTCCTCTTTTTAAGAAATCTGATAAGGTGTTGATGGGGAGATAACATTGCCTTTGTGATTTTAATTTGATTTTTTTTCCTTCGTGGGACTAATGACCTTTGATGAAATAGTCGGACTGTGTTTTGTTGTTGTTGTTTTAGTTGTTGATTTTATTATTGTTTTGGTTGTTGTTGTTTTTATTATTGTTTTGTTGTTTTTACTATTGTTTTAGTTGTTTTTATTAGTTTTTGTTGTTGATTTTATTGTCATCACTGTTGTTGTTATTTTTATTGTTTTGTTGTTGCTTATCGTTGTTGTTGTTTTTCGTTGATATTTACGTTATCTCATGCACATTGTTTATCGAGAGGAGATAGGTAGATAGATAGACAGACGTAAAAGAAAGAAGGAAACAGAAATAGATAAGAACAAAATAGATAGCCAGATAAACAACCAAACAGACAGACATATAAAACACATAAAAAAAGACAGACAAAAAGGACACTTTCAGAAGCCCCCTCCCCCACCCGGACAGACAGACATTTAAAACACAAACAAAAATTACAAAGGACAAAAAATTACATACAATAAGAACATTTTCAGAACCCCCCTCCACCTTCACCCAGACAGACACACAGACATGCAGGACACACACACACAGAAAAAAGAGAAAATAAAAGATAAATACCCAAGAATAGATAAAATAAAAAAGATAAATACCAAGGAATCCCGTTGGTATGAATGAAAATGCAGTTTCTGTGTCTCCTCGGGAAGCCATTCATAAAAAAACGAGGCTAAGATTGTGTGTTTTGATAGATTGTTAATTAAAGATTCGATAAATTAGGAATGAGCTTGAAATGGGTGGGTTGTTGTATTGGTCCTTAATCTTATAATCATTAAATTGTTAATTTCCAGTACCATCATTATCATTACGTTATCATCATCAGATTCACCAACATTATCAGTTATTGTTCTCAAAGTAATAGGAATAACGATAATAATTATAATGATAATAATGATAATATCCATGGCAACGACAATTATTTTGATAATGATGAAAATGATAATGATTATTACCAATTATCATTATTGTCATTATTTACATCATAACCAATTACAGATATAATTATTATCATTATCGTCAGCGCCCCCATCCTTCATTAACTTCCAAACCATCATAAAAGTGACCCTTATCCCCCCTATAAAAAAAACACTCCTTCACCCCCACCCCCCACCTCACCCCCCTTCTACATGCCCATCCTCCTATCCCCACCTCCTCCCCCCATTCGCTTTGCTCACCCCTACCCCTACCACCCCCACTCACCCTATCCACCCCTCCCCCTTTCCCCCAACCCCTCACTCATCATACCCATCCCCTACCCCTACCACCCTCAATCACCCTACCCATCCCCTCCCTCTTCCACCCCCACTCCCCCCACTCATCATATCCATGCCCCTACCACTACCACCCCGTCCCCCAACCCCCTCGCTCATCATACCCATCCTTCTACCCCTACCACCCCCTCCCCCTACCCTCTCACTCATCATCCCCATTCCCCTCCCTCTTCCACCCCCACCCCCTCCCCCCACCCCTCACTCTTCCACCCCACTCCCCTATCCACCCCCCACCCCCTACCCCCCTTTCCCCCACCCCCACTCCCCCCACCACGAAAAAAATAAGACTTCTTCCGGCCTCCCGATGCCCACAAAGACCGTTGGAAACCTGTATTTGTCGCTCCGTACGTTATGAGACTCTTCTTCCTCTCCTCCTTTGGCTTACCACCTGTTTATATTTTGCGTAGGGGGGAAGGGGAGGGAGGGAGAGGGGGAGGGGAGGAGGAAGGATGGAGAGGGGCGGAGGGTGGGGAGGGAGAGGTGTAGGAGAGAAGGATGGAGGGGTGGAGGGGAGAAGAGATAGAGGGTGGGAGGGAGGTGTAGGGTGTAGGGTGGGAAGGGGGAGGGGTTATGGGGGAGGTATGGGGCTATGGGGGAGGGAGGGGGAGGGAGGAGGAAGGAGGGGGAGCAGCATCACCTACTTCCCTTCACCTTCCTTCCTCCTCCCCCCCCCCCCCCTCATTCCCTCCCTGTATCCTCCCTCCCCTTCCTCTCCATCTGTCTTTGACCCTCTTTCCTTTACCGTCTCTCTCTCTCTCTCTCTCTCTCTCTCTCATCTCCCACTCCCTCTCTCTCTCTCCTCTCCCATCCCTTTCCTCTCAATCCTCCCTCCTTTTTCCTCTCCCCTCTCTGCTCTCCCCTCCCTTCTCTGCCCTCCCCTCCCCTCTCCACATCCTCCCCCATCCTTCCTCTCTCCCCCTCTTCCTCCTCATCCTTCCCTCTTTTCATCTCCTGCCATTACGATCATTACCTTCCCAGAGGGTGTTACCTGTTGGTAATTAAGTGCTGAGGCGGTGTAACGTTTGGCATTTTCGTTATACAGGGCGAAACGGTGCATTTTCTAACGTTTTTTTTTGTTGGACTGTCTTTATCTCGTGTTCTTTTATGCATTTTCTTAGTTTCTAGTTTATAGGATTTTTATTATCTTTTTCGGTTTTGTTTTTGTTTTATTATCACTACTTACTTTTCTTATTTTATTAAGTTTTTTTAATTTGGCATTTTTTTATTTTGCATTTTCTCATATTCTATTTTATATGATTGTAATTAACTTTTTTTTTTTACTTTCTTTAGTTTTATTTCGTATCTTCATTATTTATATTATATCGATATGAACGTTGTCTTCTGTCTCTTTACTTTATTTTCTAACGTTTTTTTGAAACTGGCTTTTTCTATTGTTCTTTTATGCATTTTCTCAGTTTCTGTTTTATAGGATTGTAATGATTCTTTTCGTTAATGTTTTGTTTCATAATCACTACTTACTTTAGCTTTATTTTATGTCTTCATCATTTATATCATATCGATATCATCATTATGTCTTTTGTCTCTTTATTCATTATCGCTATGATTATTTTCTACGTTGGTGCCACTCAGCCTAAATACATTTAGAAATAGAACGATTTAAATGCACGATTCAAATGCTTGACAATCAAAATATTTGACTGAAATTCGCAATTAAAATGCTTGACTAAAATACAATTAAAATATTTGACTGAAATGCACAATTATTTTTTCTTACTAAAACACATAATCAAAATGTTTGACTGAAATGCACAATTATTTTTTCTTACTAAAACACACAATTAAAATGTTTGCCTGAAATGCACAATTATTTTTTTCTTACTAAAACACAGAATTAAAATGCTTGACTAAAATACAATTTAAATATTTGACTGAAATGCACAATTATTATTATTTTTTTTTAATGAAATATACAATTAAAATGTTTGACTGAAATGCACAATTCTTTTTTCTTACTAAAACACAATTAAAATGTTTGACTGAAATGCACAATTATTTTTTCTTACTAAAACACAATTAAAATGTTTGACTGAAATGCACAATTATTTTTTCTTACTAAAACACAATTAAAATGTTTGACTGAAATGCACAATTCTTTTTTCTTACTAAAACACAATTAAAATGTTTGACTGAAATGCACAATTCTTTTTTCTTACTAAAACACAATTAAAATGTTTGACTGAAATGCACAATTCTTTTTTCTTACTAAAACACAATTAAAATGTTTGACTGAAATGCACAATTCTTTTTTCTTACTAAAACACAATTAAAATG
>NC_091550.1:43033327-43038327 GCF_042767895.1 Penaeus vannamei | reverse complement strand
CCATTTATACCCCTCTCTCCCTCCCCCTTCCCCCCATTCTACTCCCTCCCTCCTTCCTTCCCACTTCTCCCCCAATCATCCCCCTCCCTCCCCCTCCCCTTTCCCCAATCATCCCTCCTTCCCCCTTCTCCCCCAATCATCCCCCCTCCATGCCTCCCCCTCTCCCCCATTTATAGCCCTCCCTCCCTCCCCCTCCTCCCCATTCAACCCCCTCCCTCCCTCCCCTCCTCCCCAATCATCCCCCTCCCTCCCCCTTCTCCTCCATTTATCCCCCTCCCTCCCCCTCCCCTTCCCTTTCCCCTTCCCCCCCATTCATACAGTCATTCAGACGTCCATGCACAGACGGCCGTGATCTCCCATTCAGAGATAGGTCCTTGTCCTCTCTCGGCGTAGTTCGGGCGGAGAGACCTTGGGGATGGGAAGGAAAAAATGGAGGAGAAGGAGGAGGGAGAGAGGGAAAAGGGAAGAGAGGAGAGGGAGAGGGGGGGAGGAAGGAGATGGGGAGGGGGAGGGGGAGGAAGGAGATGAGGAGGGGGGGAGGAAGGAGAGTGAGGGGAGAGGGGATGGGAGGGAAAATGGAGGAGGAGGAGAGGGAGAGGCACAGAGGGGAGGAAGGAGATGGGGAGGGGGAGGAAGGAGGGTGAGGGGGGAGGGGATGGGAGGAAGGAGATGGGAAGGAAAAAATGGAGGGAGGAGAGGAGAGAGGAGAGGGAAGAGAGGAGAGGGAGGGGAGGAGAGGGGAGGAAGGAGATGAGGAGGGGGGAGGAAGGAGATGAGAGGAGAGAGAGGGGTAGGGAGAATGTATACAGGTAATATGTCTGCACAGGCTTTCCAATCACACACACAGACAAGTGCACACACGTATACATAAAAACAGGTTCAATACACACACACACACACCCCCACAAACACACACCCACCCTTCCCTCCCCCACACCCACCCACACACAAGACCCCCCACCCCACTTCCCCAACCGCTGCCCCTCCCTCAACCTCCCCATCTCTTCCCCAACATCTCCAAAGAGAAACCTCAACTTCTCCATCACAGCAGATTACAGACACGCGCCATATCCTCCCCGCGCGTGCCTCCTTCCATCCACTTGTTTCTCTCTCTCTCTCTCTCTTTCTCTCCTTCTCTCTTTCGCACTGTCTCTTCTCATCTCCTCTTCTTCTTTCTTTCTCTTCTCCTCTCTTTCGCTCTGTTTCTTCTCCTTTCCTTCTCTCTTTCTCTTCTCCTCTCCTTCTCTCTCTCCTCTCTTTCATACTTTCTCTTCTCCTCTGTACGTGCCTCCTTCCATCCACTTGTTTCTCTCTCTCTTCTCTTCTCCTTCTTTCTCTTCTCCTCTCCTCTCCTCTCCACCCCTCTTCTCTCTCCTTCCGTTATTCTCTATTCCTTCCTACCCTTCTCTTCTCTCTCCTTCCGTTATTCTCTATTCCTTCCTCCTTCTCTTATCTCCCCTTCCCTTATTATCTATTCTTTCCTACCTCTCTCTTCTACCTTGTTTCTCTCTATATATATTCCGTCCGTTCTCTCTCTCCTACTGTGAATTTCTATCCCTCCCACTCTGTTCCTCCTTCTTCCTTCGCCTCCTCCATCCCTCTCCCTTTTTCTCTCCTCACCCTTTATCCCTCTCCCTGCTCCCTCCACTACTACCCTCCCTCTCCCTCCTCCTTCCTTTCCTCCTTCTATCACTCCCTTCTTCCTTCACCTCCCTCTCCTCCCTCCCAAGCCTTCCCCCCCTCCCTCCCCCTCCCCCTTCTACCCCGCCCCTCTCCCTCCCTCCCAAGCCTCCCCTTCCCCTTCCTCCCCCTCCCCTTCTGTCCCTCCCCCCTCTCTCCTTCCTCCCCTCCCTCTCCTCCCTCCCCTCTCCCTCCTCCCTCCCTCTCCCCCCCTCTCTCGCTGGTTCTAAGGGCGTCGTTGCTCACCGGGCGTGACGTCATCCTCGAGCAGCCAACCAGCGCGCGGTTCGTCGCGAACTGGAACGAAACCTCGAGAGTTGTCTGGAAGAAATTTCGTCCGTAGAACTTCAGAACTTTCGATGGGTGTTCTTTGCGTTCGTTGAGCGTTCGTTTGTATCGTTATTCTGTGCGTTATTCTTGTGGTATTTTATTTTTTTATTTTTTTTTTATTCTCTTCCTCTTTATTTTTATTATTATTTTCTTATTTCTCCTATTTTGGTGTTTTTGTGTTCGCTTATCGTTATTCTGTGCGTTATTCTAGTTGTCTTTTAATTTTTTTTGCTTTCTTCGATGGGTGTTCTTGCGTTCGTTATTGTTATTCAGAAGTTTCGATGGGTGTTCTTGTGTTCTTTGCGTTCGTTTATATCGTTATTCTGTGTGTTATTCTAGTTGTCTCTTTTTTTCGTATACTCTTCTTTAATTTTATTATTATTTTCTTGTTTCTCCTATTTTTATTATTTTCTTGTTTCTCCTCTTTTGGTGTTCTTGCGATTGTTATTGTTATTCTGTGCGTTATTCTAGTTGTCTTTTAATTTTTTTCCCTCTCTTCCTCTTTATTTTTATTATTATTTTCTTGTTTTTCCTCTTTTCGGTGTTCTTGCGTTCGTTATTGTTATTCAGAACTTTCGATGGGTGTTCTTGTGTTCGTTGATTGTTATTCTATGCGTTATTCTAGTTGTCTTTTTTCTGCTTTTCTTTTCTTCTTCTTTATTTTCATTATTATTTTCTTGTTTCTCCTCTTTTGGTGTTCTTGCGATCGTTATTGTCATTCTGTGCGTTATTTTAATTGTCTTTTATTTTCCTGCGTTATTCTAATTACCCTTTTTCTTTTTTCTTTAAGGACAGTTTTTTTCTTGTTTGATTCGTTCATCTATTTAGTTTCTAAACAAAGGTTTCGATTCTGTTCTCAGGTGTATTGTGTCACTTTTTTCCGCTTCTATTATTCTATCTGATCCTCCTTTTGGAATATTTATTTTTATTTCAGGACCTTATGGATGTGTTCTATTCAGTCATTTATTTCTGACTTTTGATCACATTCCTATGATAATTATCATTATCTCTTTCGTTTTATCTCTTTATCGAAATTTTGATATTTTTACAATATTTATTATATTGGTGATATTTTATTTTTATTTTTATAGGCCTATTTTTTTCAGAATATGGTTGAGAAAAAAAATATATTTGACTTTCTTGAGGATCTTCGCCTCAGTAAGGAAGAAAGGAAGTAAAAAAAAAGGAAGGAAACTAAATAGGATAGGAATGAAAAGGATCCGAAAAAAGGGACAGAAAAAATGGAGGAAAAAAATGAAGAAAAGGACACAATGACGAAGAAAAGAAGAACCACAACAAAACCAACAACGAAGGACCAAGGGAGAGAAGAGACAAGAGGAGAACTCCAGGCGAATGGAAGAAGAGGAGGAGAAGGAAGAAGAGGAGAAGAAGGGAAGAATAAAGGAGGAAGGAGGGAGGAATGCTGTGAGGAAGGAAGAGATCTGGAGGAGAAAGAGAGAGAGAGAGAGAGAGAGAGAGAGAGAGAGAGAGAGAGAGAGAGAGAGAGAGAGAGAGAGAGAGAGAGAGAGAGAGAGAGAGAGAGAGAGAGAGAGAGAGAGAGAGAGAGAGAGAGAGAGAGAGAGAGAGAGAGAGAGAGAGAAAGAGAGAGAGAGAGAGAGAGAGAGAGAGAGAGAGAGAGAGAGAGAGAGAGAGAAGAGAGAGAAAGAAGAGGAGAGAAGGGTTATCTAGAGAGAAGGAGTAGGGGAAAACGAGAAGAGAAGAAAAGAGTCGAAAGAGGGGAAGGTAGAGAAAGAGAGAGAGGAGGAGAGAGAGAGATCTAGAGAGTAAGGAGGATGGGGGAGGAGAGAGGAGGAGAGAGAGAGTCCAGAGAAGGAAGAAGAGGGGGTGGGGTTAAGGAGTCTAGGAGAACAAGGGGGGCGGGGCAAGGGAGCGAGAGAAGGGGGGGAGGAAGGAGAAGGGAGAGAGAGAGAGAGGGACAAGATCAGGGGAGGGGGGAGGATCTGAGGAGGAGGAGGAGGGGAGTGCTAGGAGGGGGGAGGGGGTGAAGGCCCTAATCCCCCCCCCCACCCCCCCCCCCGCCGCCTTAAGCGTCGGCGTCATCATCGTGTTCCTTCGGGCGTTTCCTTCCCTCTTCCTGCGTACGGAACTTAACTTCCTGCCGGCGACCCTACTCTTCCTACCTTCCTTCCTTCCTTTTCTCCCTTTTTTTCTCCTTTCTCTCTCTTTCCCTTCTTTCCCTTTTCCCTCTTTCCTTTCTTTCTCTTTTCCCTCTTTCCTTTCTTTCCTCTTTTCTCTTCTTTTGTTTCTTTTTTCTCTTCTCTCTTTCTTTCCTTCCTTCCTTTCATCTTTTCTTTTCTTTTGTTTCGCTTTCCTTTTTCTTTTCTCCTTTTACTTTCTTCCTTTTTTTCTTTTTTCTCCCTGTCATTTCTTCCTTTTTCTTCTCTCCCCTTCCTTTCTTTCCTCTTGTCGTTCTGTATATCTACATTTTCTTTCTTTATTTTTTCTTTCTTATTCTATTTCATGTTCTTTCTCTCTTTAATGCGTTACCAATGTTTCTCTCTGCTTTGCTATTCTTTTACATAATTTCTCCTTCTCTCCTATTTTTTTCCCTTCGAACCTCTTTCTTCCTCTTTCTCTCCTCTTTCTCACTCATTTCCTCCCTTCCTCCCTCCCTCCTGAACTTCCTTTATTTTCCCTCCTTCTCCTCTTCCTTCCTCTTTCTCTCCTTCACCTCTTCCTTCTCCTTTCTCTCTCCCTCTCCTCTTTCCCCTCCATTTCCTCCCTTCTTCCTCCCTCCCTCTTTCTCGAGTCGGACTGAGCCACGCGCCCCCCCCCCCCCTCTCTCTCTCTCTGCCACGCGCTGTCTGGCTCTGAATCGTTCTCCTGGAATTAGGAGGGGTGGGGTGGGGGGTGGAGGGGGTGAAGGAGGGGTAGGTAGGTAGGAGAGGTTATTTGATACGGAAGGGGGAGGGGGAGGTGGTGGTGAGGGGAGATGTGGGTAGGGGGGGGTAGTTGTAGTTGTAGCCTAC
>NC_091550.1:43018327-43025827 GCF_042767895.1 Penaeus vannamei | reverse complement strand
GTGTGTGTGTGTGTGTGTGTGTGTGTGTGTGTGTGTGTGTGTGTGTGTGAGAGAGAGATAGAGAGAGAGAGGGAGATAGAGAGAGAGAGGGAGATAGAGAGAGAGAGAGGGAGATAGAGAGAGTGCGAGCGTGAGAGAGAGAGAGAGAGGGAGAGAAAAAGAGATAAAGCGAAAGAGAGAGAGAGAGAGAGAGAGAGAGAGAGAGAGAGAGAGAGAGAGAGAGAGAGAGAGAGAGAGAGAGAGAGAGGGGGGGGGAGAAGAGAAAGAGAGAGAGAGAGAGAGATAGATAGATAGATAGATAGATAGATAGATAGATAGATAGAGAGAGAGAGAGAGAGAGAGAGAGAGAGAGAGAGAGAGCAGCGTCCACGCAAGAACCACAGTAGCAAGACTCATCGAATTTCCAGGCAATAAAAATTTCACAGAACGGAGATTGGTCATCTCCCTCTCCCTATTACTTCTCGCTCTCATCTCGCTTCCTCCCTCCCTTTCTCTCTTCCCTCTCATCTCCCTCCCTCCCTTTCTCTCTTGCCTCTCATCTCCCTCCCTCCCTTTCCCTATTTCTTCTCCCTCCCTCCCTCCCCCTATTACTTCTCGCTCTCATCTCGCTTCCTCCCTCCCTTTCTCTCTTCCCTCTCATCTCCTCCCTCCCTTTCTCTTCTTGCCTCTCATCTCCCTCCCTCCCTTTCCCTATTTCTTCTCCCTCCCTCCCTCCCCCTATTTCTTCTCGCTGTCATCTCCTCCCCCTTTCTCTCTTCCCCTCTCATCTCCCTCCCTCCTTTTCCCTATTTCTTCTCCCTCCCTCCCTATTTCTTCTCGCTGTAATCTCCTCCCTCCCGTTCTCTCTTCCCTCTCATCTCCCTCCCTCCTTTTCCCTCTTTCTTTTCCCTCCCTCCATCCCCCTATTTCTTCTCGCTCCCATCTCCCTTCCTCCCTTTCTCTCTTCCCCCTTCCTACTCCATTCCTCCTTCCTCTTCCCTCCTCTTCTTCTTCATCGTCCTTATATTCACATCCTTCTTGTTCTCTCTTCCCCTTCTTCCTTTTATTCTTCTTGCTCTTCATTTCTTCCAAAATTCCGTCTTAATTTCTTCTTACTTATGCTGTTTTACATTTTATCTGCCCATTTCACTTCCATCTTTATTGATTTTGCTTCCTTATTGAATTCTGGTAACGTTTTTCCTCTCATTTCATGGGCTTCTCTTATTTTCTTTTTCTTCTTCCTATCGTCTTTATCTTTTCCATCTCACTTTCCTTTTTTTCTTTATCTCCTCTTCTTTCCTCCCCTCCTCCTCCTCTTCTTATTTATTCCTCTCTCCTTTTCTTCTGTGTTTATCTGTCACCCTATTTTCTTCTGTGTTTATCTGTCACCCCATTTTCTCTCAATCTTACGTCCTTTTCTCTCTTTCTCTCTCTCTCTCTCTCTCTCTCTCTCTCTCTCTCTCTCTCTCTTTCTCTCTCTCTCTCTTCATGTCCTTTATTCTGTCTCTGTGTTTTTATCTTTTCAAGGTTCCTTCGTACCATTTTTCATTCCTCTCTTTTCTTCTTGTCTCCCATTTCCGTCTTTCTCATTAATCATTTATTTCATACTTAATAGACGATAAAATTGCCATGTCATGCACTCAGTCATACTTGATGACGTCATCACTTCCTTTTCTCTTTCTTTTTCTCATTTTTCTCTCTTTTTTATGTTCCTTATTCCTTTTCGTTTTGACTTTTCTCATATTTCCATCTGTTATCTCTTTTTTTCCTCCTTCTTCCTCTTTAACCATATTTCCTTTTCTTCCTCCGTTTTCTTTCTTTTTATTCTTCTTTCATTTCTTCAGATAATATTTTTTTGTTGATCATTCATGTATATTGCCATCGTCATTATCATCGTCATCCATATTTTCTCTTCTTTTTCATCATCGTTATCATTACTGACGGTGATGATGATGGTAGTAATAATAATGATGATAATAATGATGATAATGATAGAAATAATAGAAATAATATTGATAATGATAATAAAAGTGATATTGATAATGATAATAAAAGCGATATTGATAATGATAATAATAATAATCATAAATATAACATAGATAATAATAATAATAACAATGATAATTGTAATAATTCTATTGGTGTTGAATAATGATAATCATTATTTTTTTTATTAATCATCACCATCATTATTATTATCATTGCTTTAATAACAGCAATAATAATATTAGTAACAATAATTATCAGTATTATCACTATCATTAGTATTACCACCATCATTATTATTACCATGGTTATATTCCTTATCAAGATAATAATAATGATGATAATAATAATAGTAATAATAATAATAATAATAATAATAATAATAATAATAATGATAATAATAATAATGATAATAATAATAATAATAATAATAATAATAATAATAATAATAATAATAATAATAATAATAATAATAATAATTATTATTATTATTATTATTATCATCATTAGTCGTATCATCACTAACAACCTTCACTCATTGCCACCTACCTTTATCATTATTATGATTATGATGGATTTTATCACCATAAATAATATAAACAACTATGATAACACATGAATATAGACACAAACAGACGAAGACAGATAAGGGGATAAATATGTATACAAACACAGATAGACAGATAAACCGATAATATAGACAAAAAAAATATCACTTTTGCAAGTTTCTTTACGTCGCTTGCAGGGGGTGTTGGGTAATAGGGGGGGGGGAGGGGATGGAACATTCTGAAAATAAAATAAAAATGCTAACAACCATAGTGTTCAGTCAATTTATATAAATAATAGAACAATAATTTTTGTTATCATGTAGTTTAGCCATCCAATTTTTGTTCTCTTAAAATTTTAAAATAAGACAATGACACTGATTACACACTCTATAACTAAGATGAATTAAAATCATTAAAACGAGTTTGTTTTACGAACATTGATTTAAGGAATTATCTTCATAATCAGCGCATCCTGAATATCAATACCATTACTATTAACAACATCATTGTCACTATCATTATTCTCATTTTGTTATCATTAATCATTAGCATCTGTCCCTTTCGCCTCTAACAAGACTTTGTTTCTTTCTCCTCGTTCCTATATTTCCCATTCCTCTTTATTTTCCCTCCTCTTCCTTCTCCATTTTCCTCTTTCCACTTACCTAAGTCCCACACTTCCCTAAGTCCTCCACCTCTCCCTTCCTTGTTGTAATAGCATTCTCCTTAGTTAGTTTTGAATCTGTTTGTTATTATATTTATCAAATAATCTATTTTAGAGATTTTTTCCCGTTCATTATTAGGTAAAATCTGTCCGTATCTATATCAGCGGGATGTATAGATATGAACATTACTAAAACGCGTAAAATACAAGATCCAATAGAAATAAAATAAATCATATTCCAAAACTTTAATCAGGACCATAACAATCATTGTGTTCAGTAAATCTAAATGAATACTTGATCAATAATAACGCAATTTTGTCTAACTTGGTAGAGTTTTCACTGCTTTTCATAATAATGATACAGACTGTTAAAGGATAATACTAATACTGAAAGAATAAAAAAAACATGCTGGTCATAAGAATAATGAATATGTACGAACAGTATGCAGACTTTAAAATGAAAGTACTATCTTTCAAAATTCACTCTTTTTCTCTTTCTTCCCTCTTTCATAATAAACTCATAACTCACTCTTTTCTCTTTCTTCCCTCTTTCATGATAAACTCATAACTCTTTTTCTCATTCTTCCCTCTTTCGTGATAAACTCATAACTCATTCTTTTTCTCTTTCTTCCCTCTTTCATGATAAACTCATAACTCTTTTTCTCATTCTTCCCTTTTTCATGATAAACTCATAACTCTTTTTCTCATTCTTCCCTCTTTCATGATAAAATAACTCTTTTTCTCTTTCTTCCCTCTTTCATGATAAAATAACTCACTCTTTTTCTCTTTCTTCCCTCTTTCATGATAAACTCATAACTCATTCTTTTTCTCTTTCTTCCCTCTTTCATGATAAACTCATGACTCACTTTTTCTCTTTCTTCCCTCTTTCATGATAAAATAACTCACTTTTTCTCTTTCTTCCCTCATTCATGATAAACTCATAACTCACCTATTTTCTCATTCTTCCCTCTTTCATGATAAACTCATGACTCACTTTTTCTCATTCTTCCCTCTTTCAGGATAAACTCATAACTCATTTTCTCATTCTTCCCTCTTTCATTATAAACCATATAATAATCCCAATTCCACAAAAACGCACAAAATGAACCCATTCTCATGATGAATTCAGCAGAAACCAAAGGATGTTTATCTTGAACTTTATTAATCCCAAAGAGCTGCTTAACATGCATTCAAAATGGTTCAATGATTAGTATTAGTATTATTTTATTTTATTTTATTTTATTATTTTATTATATTTATTTATTCTATTTTATTTTATTAGTATTAGTATTATTATATTAGTATTCGTGATATGTAGATTTTAACAATAATCATGAAAGCTATAATCGTTAGCGAAAGAATAATTAAATAACACTACATATATTATAGATTTACAAATTACCTGGCAAGGTTAGAGCAGCCCCATTACGGTATATTACTAATGTGCTTAAATGAAAATATGTTTTTATCTTCCTTTCGCATCAACTTCATAAATAGAATATCGCAAAGATAATTACTTAAATTATCATTACTATCAACGATAATGACATATAACACAATTGGATGGTGATAATAATGAAATTAGATTATAATGATGTGATAATGATAACAACAATAATAACAACACTAGTAGGATTGATGAAATAAAGATAATAATAGCAACAGCAATATTGGTAAGATGTAATGATGATAATAATACTAACAGCAACAGTAATAGTGGTAGATGCGGTAGTAATCATAGTAATGATAAAAAATAATACCAATAATAATAATAATGGTAATTGGTAGTGATAATGATGATGATTATGATTAGAGTAATAATGATAATAACAATAAGATAATAGCAGATAATAATGATAAAATAGTAATAGCAGATAACAGGAATTATGATAATACCAGTAATGTTCCTGCTGTTGCTCCTGATGATAAAAGTAATGATAATGATGGTAGTAATAGTAGTAGTAATTGTAAATGATTGATGATGATGCAATAATGAGATGATAACAATAATGATGATGATGGTGATTACAATAATGATGATGATGATAATGATGATGATGATGATGATGATGATGATGATGATGATGATGATGATGATATGATGATGATGAGAAAAATAATAACAGTAGCAATAGACAATAATGATAATATTGCTACTAATAATGTAACTACTGTATATGATTAAATGTTAAAAGACTTGATTTCTTCTGATTTCTTTATCAGTTAAAGAAAATGATGGCTATGCTGTCTTGCTTATCATGTATACTTTAGAATATACTTTATAAAGAAAGTTTTGCGAACGAAAAGAAGTTTCTTGAGTTTAGCCAACTTTTCACTTCAAATCGATATCTGTAACTATATCTCCATTTCACATCAGTGCTACCATTCGAAAATTGGTACGGTTTGTTTGGTAATTGTTCCGACAACGATTACCACTTTTATTATCACCATTATCACATTTATTCGCAATGGAATAAATTTATTCCTTTGTGCTGGAAAATTAAATAATACCAAAAATATAGGGAATAATCCCATCTTCCCGTCTCGAAGACAAGTATTCTACTGAGACATTTTACACAGCTACTATATAGGTATTTAGTATAAATAACATGTAAGGTATATTCATATCTTATCAAAATTACGATCAAAACCTCAGCATGCATAGTGTTCAGTCAAAGTGTATAAATATTTAATTTGTTGTTTTGATATAATTACTAATTTTATTTTTTACAATTTCTAATGAAAATAATAATAAAATTACTCAAGTCGCTTACCTATAATAATAACTATAATGAAATGGAAACAAGGTACAGTAGATGAATATTGTTAGGTGATGAAATGGTATTGGAGAGAACGAATTTATTCAGACATGTTATCAAATATGTTTTTTTTATGATTTTTTCCTACACATTACTAAGTAAAATCTGTCTACGTTAGTGGAATATATTAATGGTATATTTTTCATAGAATGCATAAAATACCAATACCAATGGAAATTCAGTTAAAAATCATATTCCAAAAATACAAAATCAAAATCTTAACAATCATAGTGTTCAGTCAATCTATATGAAAACATGAGGAGGGATCTTTAAATTATCATCGTCTAATGTAAAAAAAAAAATCAATTCTAAAATATACATAACAGGAAGATAAGCATCCCATTATGAGAAGGTATAAAATGGCCTTAGTTGCACCTGTAATGACTAATATGATAGGGAAAATGGGTGAAGCTGTTCAGTGAGGGCGGTATGATTAGGTGATAAAACGCTACAGGAAAGAGCAAATCTGTTTCGAAATATATTTAAAGAATTATCATCATACCATCCTCCTTTAATCATTGTCAATATCATATATGTATCTTTTTTTCAATTATTAACGCCAACCTCTTTCGCCGTATTTTCTCTTCTTTCTCCTCGTCTCTATATTTCCCTTCTCCAGCACTTTCCCTTCCTCCTTCCATATCTTCCTCTTTTTCCTCCTCCCATTTCCCTATGTCCCACGCACCCCTAAATTCCCATCTCCACCCAAACCTCCACCTCCCCACACTCCCCCACTTCCGTATCTCCACCTCCTCCTCCACCCCTTCCCACTACCGTATCTCCACCTCCTCCTCCACCCCTTCCCACTTCCGTATCTCCACCTCCTCCTCCACCCCTTCCCACTTCCGTATCTCCACCTCCTCCTCCACCCCTTCCCACTTCGATTCCCCTACCTCCTAATCCTCACCCCCTCCCTCCTCCCCACCCACACCCACTCTCTCCCAACCCAACATCCTCAACAACCTCCAACTACCCCTCTCCTCCTCCCATAAAAAAATATTATTATACTTATTATCACTATTATTATGATTATAATGGACTATGAGTATGTTCATGAATTATCATAATTAAATAATGATGAGAATTATAATAGCAATGATGATAATGATAATAATAATAATGATAATAACAATAATAATAATGATAATAATAATCATAATCATGATAATGTATATAGACAGGCAAACCAACAGATAGATAAAAGGATAAATTTGCATACAAACAGATATATAAACTGACAGACAGGTAGACACAGCCACTAGCCAATAACCTTTTGTCTTGCAGGGATGTAGGGTATATGGTGGGGGGGGGGGGGTGAATAGCGCTCTCCCTTGCTATCATTTTACTTCTCTTTTATTTGTTCACCTTTATTTTCGTAATGTTATCACTAGTTATTCTTTTCGTTGTTATAATTGCTGAGTTGTCATCATTTCTGAATCTTTTTGTTAATGTATCCATTAAGTATTTCTTTCCAGAGATTTCTTTATTATGTAGAATCTGTCTTTAT
>NC_091550.1:43003327-43005827 GCF_042767895.1 Penaeus vannamei | reverse complement strand
AGGAAAACAGGTTCTGTTATTTTTTTCATTTGTCTATTTTTTAGGGTGGAGGTGGGGGTGGGGGTGGAGGAGAGGAAAGGAAATAGGGGGGAGGGGGAGGGGGAGAGGTAGCTCTATTGCTTCTTGGAGATAAATAAGATTGAGGTAGATAGATAGATGGATAGATGATGGATAGATAATAGAGAGATAATAGACAGGTAGATAGATAGATAAATAGATAAATAGATAGATAGATAGAGAGAGAGAGAGAGAGAGAGAGAGAGAGAGAGAGAGAGAGAGAGAGAGAGAGAGAGAGAGAAGAGAGAGAAGAGAGAGAAAGAGCGAGAGAGAGAAAGAGGCAGTCAGACAGACAGACAAACACACAGACAGACAAAGTGAGACACACACAGACAAACAGATAAACAAATAAACGACCATGCATACAGACAAACACTTAAAACGAAGACACAAAAGAACAAAACGATAATAACGAAATACATAACGAACGCGGTGTCGAGTTACAGAAAGAAACATTACATGACCTTGTTTTAGCGAACGTCACGCACTCAGGTCGCTTCCTCTGTTCTCTTCACTTCTCTCTTTCTTCACTCTTTCACCTCTTCTCCTTCTTCTTTTCTTTTTGGTTTCAGCTTTATCTTCCTTATTTTTGCTTTTCTCTTTCGTTTTCCTTTTTTTGATTGAATCGATTCTCTTTCTTATTCACTTTTCTTTTCTTCTCTTAGTCTTTTTTTTAACTCCTTAGCCTTCCACCTTCTCTATTTTCGTTCTTTTCTCACCAAATTCTATCCTCCTTTCTTCTCCCCATTCCCCACTCTTTCATCCTCCTCTTCCAATCCTTCACCCCCAATCTTCTGCCTCTCCCCTACTTCTCCCCCCCCCAACTCCCTATCTACCACCACCACCCCTCCCCCACTACCTTACCTACCCCTCCCAACTCCCTACCTTCCTCCTCCACTCCTCTCCCTCCCACTCATCATCCTACCCTCCATTCCTCTTTTTCTCACCTCCCATCCCCCTCCCTTCCCTTCCCTCCAACCCCCCACCCACAGATAGAAAAAGAAAAGGGTTTCAGGACAAAAAAAAAAGCATAATAGTTCACAGCAATTATGTATATTTCCATTTTTTCTCTCTCTCTCCTTCTCTTCCATAGGACGCTTAAGGTCAAAGGTCAGAGAGCCCTGTCCTCAAGGTTGTCATTTTGGGTCTCATACAATCTGGATGTTAAAGAAAATGGTCTTTCTTGTTTGTTTATTCCTGAATGAAAATAGATAAGGAAAAACGAATGCAACTAAAACAGAGAAGAGAATACAGCTAAAACGGAGAGATGAATACAGCCAAAACAGAGACATTAATAGAGCTAAAACAGATAAAGGAATACAGCTAAAAGAGAGAAATGAATACAACTAAAATAGGAAAATGAATGCAGCTAAAACAGAGAAATCAATAAATGTATATGTATAAAACTAAACACATAATTGGATGAAAATGAGTATTTTTTGTAGATACGTTCACTAAACGAAGAAATTAATGAAGGAGTATAGATGTATAAGAAAGAACCTGATGTGTAAGTGTATAGAGCTATAACTAAATTAATGAATTGATAAAAAAAAGTGTGTAGATAAATAACCAATCGTGGAAACTGAAAAATAAATAAGCAAATAATTTCAAGCCAAAAGGAGACGAAGGAAAAAAAAAACTTGCAAATTCTGCCCCAATTCTCTTAAGAAATTGCAAAGTAAAAATCTTCAATGGATGTATTTCTCTGTTCGTATTGGTTAACTAGCAATTAGTAAAACACCTAAAGAACACATAGAAAAAACAGGTATTCTTTTCAAAAACTTTCTAATGTTTTTTATCTCTTGTTTTGTATGCAAATATATTCGTCCAAGCATAAAGAAGTAGGCTGAAAGAGAGAGAGAGAGAGAGAGAGAGAGAGAGAGAGAGAGAGAGAGAGAGAGAGAGAGAGAGAGAGAGAGAGAGAGAGAGAGAGAGAGAGAATGACAATAATAATAATAAATTTAACAAGGATATTATTATCATTGCTACTGCTACTACTAACAATAAAAACAATAACAACAACAACAACAACAATAATAATAATGATGATAATAATGATAATGATAATGATGATGATAATAATAATAATAATGACGATGACTGTTATTGATAATAAGAATAATGATAACAATAATGGTGGTGATGATAAAAACTATCTAATAATAATGACATTACTACAACTACAATTACTCCAACATTATGATAAAGCAAATAATGAATTGATTACAAATGAAATGTATAAACCTATGAACCCATATCCTCATATAATAACCCAAGAACTAACGTTACTACATCAACACTAAACTGCAACATGTAGAGTACTCAACACGACCGTCTGTATGCATTGAGGTCATAAGGTGGTACATTGAATACCCACCGAAGAGGCCCTCGGTGTGCCCTCGAAGGCTTGAGGTGCACGTGAGACGCCCCCTTTCCCCATAAA
>NC_091550.1:42995827-43000827 GCF_042767895.1 Penaeus vannamei | reverse complement strand
GAACATTGCACCGGTAACCGAACAGGAGAAATGAAGAAGATAAGAAGAATTACAGCACAATACACAGAATACGAATACTAAGAGAGATAAAGAGAGAGAGGGAGGGAGGGAGGGAGGGTGGGAGGGAGACAGAGAGAGAGAGAGAGAAAATCCAGCAGGACAAACATACAGACATAAAGAGGAACAAACATACAAAATGATCATTTTCCTCTTCCTCTTCCTCCTCCTCCTGTTCCTGTCTCTCGTCGTCGTCGTCGTCGTCATCGTCGTCGTCGTCGTCGTCCTCCTCCTCCTCCTGCTCCTCTTATTTTTTTTTCGCCCCCCCCTCTTCCACCTCCCCCCATCCACCACCTCCTCCTCCTTCTTCTTCTTCCTTCTCCCCTCCTCCGTCTCTTCCCCCTTCCCCCTATTCCACCACCTCCTCCTCCTTCTTCTTCTCCTCTTTCTCCTCCTCCACTTCCACCATCACCTTCACCACCACCACCAGCTCCTCCTCTCCCTCATCCACCACCTCCTCCCCCTCCTTCAACACCACCACCCTTCTCCTCCTCCTCCACCTCCACCACCATCACCTCCTCCCTCCTCCAGCACCACCCCTCCTCCTCCTTTTCCTCTTCCTCCTCCTCCAACACCACCTCCCCTTCCTCCTCCTCCTCCTCCAGCACCACCTTCTTCTCCACCTCCACCTCCCCTTCCTCCTACTCCTCCTCCTCCACCACCACCTCCTCCTCTAGCACCACCTCCTTCTCCACCTCCACCACCTCCTCCTCTTCCTCCTCCCCCCATCCGCCACCTCCTCCTCCTTCTTATTCTTCCTCCCTCCCCCTCCTCCGTCTCTTCCCCCTTCCCCCTATTCCACCACCTCCTCCTCCTTCTTCTTCTCTTCCTCCTCTTTCTCCTCCTCCACCTCCACCATCACATTCACCACCACCACCACCTCCTCCTCCTCCAGCACCACCCCCTCCTCCTCCTTCTCCTCTTCCTCCTCCTCCAACACCACCTCCCCTTGCTCCTCCTCCTCCACCACCACCTCACCTCCTCCTCCACCTCCACCTCACCCTCCTCCTCCAACACCACCTCCCCTTCCTCCTCCTCCTCCTCCTCCACCTCCACCACCTCCTCCTCTTCCAGCACCCCCCCCCCCCCGCCGCACCCGCCGCCCGCCGAGCGCCCTGACCTCGCAGCGCCCAAGGGAGGGCGTGATCCTCCGCCGCGGCGTGCTTGGGGCGGCGCCCTCGGTGATCCCTGTGGCTTGGGGGATCGGCGCCGCGACCCGTCGACAACCCGCAGCGAGAGAGTCCTACGCTACTCCTTACCGGCTCCTTCGCCCCTCCTACTCCTCCTTCCCACTCCTTCCTCCTTATTTCTCTCTCTTTTTTTTTCTTTTCTCCTTCTACTGTTCACTTTATCCTCCCTCGTTTGATAATCTTATCATCCTGTTCTTTCCTCTTTCTCTCTGCCCTCTCCTGTTCTTCCCATTCCCTCCTTCCCCTTCCATCCTCCCATCCCCCCTCCCTCTCCCACAACAATCCTTTTCCCTCCCCAAACCTCCTCCACTTCCCCTCCTCCCTTTCCTCCTTCACCGCCCCTCCCAACCCCACCCTCTCCCCTCCCCGCCCTCCCCAAGTCCACCTGGGGGCTCACTCACGCTACCTGTGACCTTTCGTAACTTATAGGACTCCCTCTCTGCGCCGACAACATGCGCTCCTTATAAACGGTTCTGTGCACGGGACGGCGCGGCTTCGGCTCCGCGGCGCTCGCTCGCGTCTGGGTCTCGGTGTATGAGTATATATAAGTATATATATAGGTATGTGTGTATAGATGTACACATGCATACATATATATGTATATATGTACATGTGTACACATACACATAGATTTACATATACGTATATGCCTGTGTATATATACATATATACAAATATGTTATATATATATATCTATATCTATATATATACATAGACATATATTTGTTTGTGTGTATGCAATTAAAATAAATGAATAATGTATATATATATATATATATATATATATATATATATATATATATATATATATATATATATATATATATATATATACACACACACACACTCACACACACACACACACACACACACACACACACACACACACACACATATACATATATATATATATATATATATATATATATATATATATATATATATATATATATATATACATATAATCTGCGTACGTATGTGTGCAGATAACCACGGCCATGCATATTCTCTCTTTCTCTCCTTCCTGACTTTCCTAACAACAGTAATCCACAACCGAAACCGTAGCTTAACCACCATCACAACCACCGACCTCCAACCCCATAACACAACCCCGACCCCATCGAACGAACATCTATAACACCCAGTTGTTCACGAGGGCCATCCGCTCCCATATGTATTTTCGGCCCGTGACTCCCTCTCGCACAAACTGTGAATGCAGCTCGAGCCAAACTTGCAGCGGGAGCAACTAAACAAAGGCCCTGGATGTGGTGAGTGAGGTTTCGTGTGGGTGTTGTGGTTGTGGTTGAGGGGGTTGTAGGTGGTTGTGGTTCAGGGGGATGTGGGTGGTTGTGGTTGGTGGTTGGTGATGGTTGCGGTTGTGGTTGAGGGGGTTGTGGGTGGTGGTGGTTGGTGGTTGTGGTTGAGATGGTTGCGGCTGTGGTTGAGGTGGTTGTGATGGGTGGTTGGTGATGGTTGTGATTGAGGTGCTTGTAGTTTTATGGGCGGTGGGAAGGGTTGTAGGTCGTGGAGATTGTGGTTATGGTTGTGATGGTTGGTTGGTGGTGATTGGGTTTTGTGGGCTTTGGTGGGTGGTTGTGGTGGCTGCTTAGGGGTGGAGGTTATGGGACTGGTTTAGTTTGGTGTGTGGGAGTTGTGGTGGTACTGGTTGGCTCTGGTGGGTGGTAGTTTTGTGGTTATTGTGGGTAAAGTGTTTGTTATCGCTTTGGCTGTTAGTGGTGTGGTATTTTCTCTTTTTGTAGTAGTATTTCTGTTACTATTTCAAGTGTTTTTTTTTGCTTTTGTTACTTATTTTTTATGCTTCGATTCCATCCTACCCCCTAACCCTTCCACCCCCCCCACACACACACCCACATGCACATTAATCACACCTCTCTGTTTACTTAGGACGATCTGAATCTGTTTACACCCTTCCCTTACACGTCTTGCTCCTCGGCTTAAAATATTTCCTACGCGTGAGGGGAAACGGCTACTAAACTCTTTATGTAAAAACTATCCGGTGATCTAAATGTTTTTCAGGAGAAATTGCAAGAGGAAAGTATTTTATTTTTCCCTTTTTTTCTTTAAGAATTTGTTGGTATTTCTTGAAGTTTAGTGGTCTTTTGGGACTGATTAAAGATGTGTTGAGAGATAGAGTGTTGGGGAAGGGTTGGTGGAAGGGGTGGGGGGGGGAGGGTTCTGTATGGGTAGGAGGGAGGGAAGGTGGGGTGGTGCGGTGGGGATGGGTCATGAGAGGTAGGGGAGTCACTGATTGACAGATTTTGTAACATTTGGATTCCTGAAATTTTGTTTTGTGGAAAATACTTCGGTTTTTTGTCTTTAAAATTTGTGATTTTTTCGCATTTGCTTGTAAATACTGTTCACGCATTTTAAAGCTCTTTTTTTGGTTCACCAAATTTTTAGACATATAATCTACATGCATACATATATGTATAGGACATACATATATATATATATATATATGTATGTCCTATGTATTCACACACACACACACACACACACACACACACACACACACACACACACACACACACACACACACACACACACACACATATGCGCATACATATATATATATATATATATATATATATATATATATATATATATATATATATATATATATATATATCCATATGCGTGTGTGTGCACGCATACATGTGTATAGATATGTGTGTGTGTGTTTGGATATATATGTATATAAGCTGTATATACTATGCTGCATGTACAAATACCTATAGAGACACACGAACATACATACTTACCTTCTGCCTAAATCCTACAGTTTGACCTCTCCTGACCTGAGAAAAGAGACGGAAGGAGTCAGGTCAACTTGTGGTATGGTCTGTGTCACGAAGGAGGGTTTGGAGAAGGGGCGGGGAAAGAAAAGAAGAAAGGGGGGGGGAATCGTAAGAAGAGAGGAGAAGGAGGAATTGAGAGGGGAAGAGTAGACAGTAGAAGGAAAGAGAGAGATAAAAAAATCAGACATGTAAAGTGAGAGAGAGAGAGAGAGAGAGAGAGAGAGAGAGAGAGAGAGAGAGAGAGAGAGAGAGAGAGAGAGAGAGAGAGAGAGAGAGAGAGAATGAAAGAGAGAGAGAGAGAGAGAGAGAGAGAGAGAGAGAGAGAGAGAGAGAGAGAGAGAGAGAGAGACAGAGAGAGACAGAGAGAGACAGAGAGAGAGAGAGAGGGAAGGGGAGAATGTGAAGAAAACATAAAGAAATGACCTAGACAAATTTTTCAACACCGAATAAAGAATAAATAAATATAAAACAATCAAACACACATATTACACAAAAGAAAGAAAACTCACAAACAAATAACCAAAAAAAAAAAAAACATACTGACTTCACGAATATCAAGAATCTAAATCCACCATTAATTCATATATGATTAATATTCGCCACATTATTCTTTAAGTCATTATCAATAACTGTATTCCTCGAGTTGGAAATTATTACTGCAATTCGTCTATTAATATTGTTCCCCATCACTGCAATAGGCGTGATGATAATTATGCATGGCTCCTCTATGCAACAGACTGCATCAGGAATAGCAATGTGTGATGGCCAGGTGTGAGGGAGTGGGGAGGAGGGAGGGAAGGAGAGGAAGGGAGGTGGAGAGAAGGAGAGGGAGGGAGGTGGAGGGAAAGGGGGGGAGGGAGAAAGAGGGAGGGAGGGAGGCTAAAGGGAGGGAGGGATGGCGAAAGAGGGAGAGGGCGAAGGAGGGAGAGGGAGG
>NC_091550.1:42988327-42990827 GCF_042767895.1 Penaeus vannamei | reverse complement strand
TTTTTTTTTTTTTTTTTTTTTTGTGTGTGGTGTATTATTGTCTGATACTTTTGTTTGTTCAGAGGATCCATTTTTTATGTATCTTTATTTTGTTAAAATCATACCGAAGCCCATATCTATGCATTATTTTTCTGTTTTTCTTTCCGTCTGTCTCTTTATTTATCTATGTCTGTTTTTCTGATCACACACACACACACACACACACACACACACACACACACACACACACACACGCACACACACACACACACACACACACACACACACACACACACACACACACACACACACACACACACACACACACACACAAACACACACACGCACAGACACACACACACACACACACACACACACACACACACACACACACACACACACACACACACACACACACACACACACACACACACACACACACCTGTTCGGTAGGAGGAAAATACCACACAATAAAGAACTAGACATCTTTCGATACCTTTCGTAAAAAGATTCCAAATACAACAATACTTGAAAGAGCTGAGCTGGGGAAGAAGGGAGGATAAAAGAAGAAAAATGTCGGACTAAATATAATAAAAAACAAATGATCGAAACAAATAAAATTCGAGAGAAAGGTCTAAACTGATAATATAAGTAAACAAAGAAGGGCAAATGATATCTATAAATATATTTCCAAAGAGGGAAATACATGAACAAATTTCGAAAAAAGAGAAAAAAACGAAAAAATAAGAAAGAATAAAACCAAGATGGCGTCCATCATCAAATTATAAAAGGCGAAAACAAACTCCTCCGAGGGAGAGTCCAGATGGCGATGACGTGGGATCCGATCCTCCTTCAGGACACGCGAATAGGATACTTGATTCTCTTTTATCGCCCGGGAAAAATTACAAAAAGGGTTTGTGAAAGCTTCTTCTCGTTCGGTTAAGGTGTTTATTGCTACTGTTCTCAGATGAGCGTTTTCCAATATTTCGCGGGAGAGAAAAAAGGAAAAAAAAAGTTTTATCGAAGAATATGAGAGGTTGTAATTTTATCTATTTTCCGGAGAGGAGGTAATAGAGTGAGTCGGTTTAATGGGAATATATGCTCGGAAGAAATGGAACATATGCTCTTTTTTGAATCGCTGAAGGGAACGTAAATGATGAAGCACACACACACACACACACACACACACACACACACACACACACACACACACACACACACACACACACACACACACACACACACACACACACACACACACGCGCACGCACATACACACGCACACACACACACCCTCGTAAATATTTCTAGGATAGAAAAAAGTTGAAAAATATATTGTTTATATATAAGTACCAAATGTTAGTTAAAAAAAAAAAAACGTGTATAACAAAAGCAAACAAACAAATCTTTCCAGAAAATTAACAAATGCGTCATTTTCCCCGAAGACAAAATTCAGTATCAAATTGTTTAACCTACGTGGGATGATGTGAAAGAAGACGAAACAATGTGGAATTATAAATGAAAAAAGAGCAGTTCGGCACACGCCTGTCACCTGATTCCCACACGCGAACACACACACACACACACACACACACACACACACACACACACACACACACACACACACACACACACACACACACACACACACACACACACACACACACACACACACACACACGCACATACACACACACACACACACACACACACACACACACACACACACACACACACACACACACACACACACACACACACACACACACACACACACACACACACACACACACACACACACACACACACACACACACACACACACACACACACACACACACACACACACACACACACACAGAAACACACACACACGATTGTAATTTCTAAAGGTTTGAAGGCAGATTTATAAAAAATATATATATATATATATATATATATATATATATATATATATATATATATATATATATATATATATATATATATATATATAACAATCTTTCTAAATCAAATTTCATGATTACATGCATACTGATAACTACAATGATACACAAATGCACACATAAAAAAAAATCAGCAAACCAAATAACAAAGAAAAACGAAAAAAATAAGAGAAAATCCTTACAAAAACGACACCGGATTCTCTCGGATTCACGTAAGACGAACGCCACGATGTAAACAACAGATCGCAGCTTTTCCCCCATGCGGTCTGGAGAACTCGATCCTGTTCATGTCATATTTTCTTACATTATCTTGAATAACAGAGTGCGGAACAATGTCCTTAGGGGTGGGGGGGTGGGGGATAGAAGAGTGAAGAGGGGGGAGGGTGATGTTGTTTGAGGGTTGAGGAATCGCTATTTCTCTCGCTGAATGTTTTGTCTGTCTTGTCTTTGTCTTGTCTGTCTGTGTGTTAGTGTGTTGAATTTGGTGTTTGTGTTTGGAATTTAGAATTTCTTGTTGTCTCTTGTTTTTTTTTCTGTCAGTCTCTCTGTCTTTCTTTCTCTCTCTCTCTCTCTCT
>NC_091550.1:42965827-42968327 GCF_042767895.1 Penaeus vannamei | reverse complement strand
CCTTTACCCCCACCTCCTCCTCCTCCACCTCCTTCACCTCCACCACCACCTCCACCTCCACCTCCACCTCCTTTACCTCCACCTCCTCCACCTCACCACCTCCACCTCCCAAACACAACCCCAGAAAGAGGATTCTGCCCCGTTGCAAGCAAGTCATCTCACACCGGAAGTAAACAAGCAATGGATAATGATAGACATTGCAACTGGTAATGATAGCGTTGTAATGAAGGTAATGACGATGCCAATGGTGTTACGACTTCAGTGACTTCAGTTTTGATCCTCGTGAGAGTTTTGTTAGAGAGAGAGAGAGAGAGAGAGAGAGAGACAGAGAGAGAGAGAGAGAGAGAGAGAGAGAGAGAGAGAGAGAGAGAGATGTGTAGATGTTTACGGGCGTGTATGGAATATAACGAAGGAATTATCACTAGTTATGTTAATAGTAACAGTGATAGTTGTAGTAATAGTTATGGTGATAATGATGAAGGAAGTGTTTGTGATAAAGATGTGTGATGCATAATATATAAAAACAAAACAATGATGATAATGATCACAGTAATAGTAATATCACCATTAACAATATTAAGGTGATTGTGAAAACAAGAGCGACAATAATTCACAGTAATATTAATGCTAATAATGACAGTAGATGATGTTGCCGATGATACTCGTAAAACCTAAGATATTACACCCATGATAAAGCAAAATCAAAAAGGTCAAATACAGCTCCCGAAAGTTCACGAAAGGTCAAGAAAGGTCATAGAAAACGGCTCTCAAAGGTCAGCCGAAAAGAAAACGGAATCTGGCAAAGCGTAACACTGTAAGCAACTCTGTAACAATCTCTAAGTGTGACGTAACGTGTGATTTTGTTGTGTCATTGCGGTGTCATCTGTCACTTGAAAATACTTGTGGTGTGTGTGTGTGTGTTTGTGTGTGTGTGTGTGTGTGTGTGTGTGTGTGTGTGTGTGTGTGTGTGTGTGTGTGTGTGTGTGTGTGTTTGTGTGTGTGTGTGTGTGTGTGTTTGATAGATATATAGATAGATATATAGACAGAGATAGATGAATAGATAGACACATAGATAGATAAATAGACAGATAGAGATAGATATATAGACAGAGATAGATAGATAGATAGATGAATAGATAGATAGATGAATAGATAGATAGAGATAGATAGATAGAGAGAGAGAGAGAGAGAGAGAGAGAGAGAGAGAGAGAGAGAGATAGATAGATAGATAGATAGATAGATAGATAGAGAGAGAGAGAGAGAGAGAGAGAGAGAGAGAGAGAGAGAGAGAGAAAAGAATGCATATTAAAGCTATACTGTTATATAACGTATCATCTACGTAGTGTGTTGGCCTACCACATAGGATTACATAGAGATACGTAGTATTCTAGTATACAATGTAGCGGATACATAACCCTGGTATAGTGTAATAATTATCTAAGATATAAACTTTAGTAACCGTACTGTATATTGGTGCACAAGATTACATTCATACCTTCATATCACGGTAGTAATTCCTCTGACAAAATCACATATTACCAAATATGCGAATATGAAAAAACCTTCATAATACAACGATATGAATGCAGACCCTCTCAAGCTGATACAACAATGCAGTCATGGCATACTGTAATATGACATTTAGCAGCGGAGAGTTAGTGTCATAGACAGCGTCATAATGAGTGGGAAAACGATATCAAACTCTCACAAATTACATCACGTAATTACCCCTTTCCCTAATATGGCTTGTGATAATGACACTGCTAACTGATCATCATCGCTCGCTGAATAATGATAGTGAAAAGAAACTAGGCTGTTTGATGTGTCTTTTCCCACAGTAAACAAAGGGGGGAAGCACCTGTATTTGGCTTTCCTTTTCTTGTCTGTCTGTCTGTCTGGTTGGTTGGCTGTTTGGCTGTCTATCCGTATCTTTGTTTGTTTTTAGTTTCTCTCTTTGTCTCTGTCTCTGTCTGTCTGTCTGTCTGTCTCTCTCTCTCTCTCTCTCTCTCTCTCTCTCTCTCTCTCTCTCTCTCTCTCTCTCTCTCTCTCTCTCTCTCTCTCTCTCTTTCTCTCTGTCTCTCCCTCTGTCTCTCTGTCTCCGTTGGGTCTCTCTCTGTCTGTTTGTCTGTCTCTCTCAATCTCTCTCTCTCTCTCTCTCTCTCTCTCTCTCTCTCTCTCTCTCTCTCTCTCTCTCTCTCTATATATATATATATATATATATATATATATATATATATATATATATATATATATATATACATATATTTTACAACAAATGTCTGTATGTTAGTTTGTCTTTCTGTTTTTGTCTACCTGTCTCTCACTTCTCCTTCTCCCCGTCTCCCAATTTTCTTACCTGTTTTCTATTTTCTGCTTCTTCTTCTCTTCCTTGCAGCAGCTTACCTGAGAAGAAAAAAACACGTATTAAGAACTTAATTGGACAGCAACAACTGCAAATATAATGAGTGATATATATATATATATGTATATATATATATAT
>NC_091550.1:42935130-42940130 GCF_042767895.1 Penaeus vannamei | reverse complement strand
ACAAAGAGAGAGACAAAGAGAGAGAGAGAAAGAGAGAGAGAGAGAGAGAGAGAGAGAGAGAGAGAGAGAGAGAGAGAGAAACAGAGAGGGAGAAAGAGAGAGAGAGAGAGACAGAGAGAGAGAGAGAGAGAGAGAGAGAGAGAGAGAGAGAGAGAGAGAGAGAGAGAGAGAGAGAGAGAGAGAGAGAGAGAGAGAGAGAAAGAAAGAGAGAGAGAGAGAGAGAGATAAAGAGAGAGAGACTGAGAGAGAGAGAGAGAGACTCGCAACAGACAGATCCCCGCGGTCACCCAATCCCCTCCGTGTGACTAATCCTTAAGTACTATGATTCAGGATCCTGCAAGATCAACCAATCCTCTTTCTTTCTTTTTTTTTCTCTCCCTCCTTCGAGAAGTTCCTTGAGATGATGAGATCTTTTCCCTCGAGGCTAGAAGACGAGGCCGAGGATTTCTTACATTGCTAAGGAGGAGTAACTGGAGGATGGGGTTTTGGGGAGGATGTGAAGAAAAAAAAAAAGGAAAACAAAAAAGGAGATGGAATATTGAATTGTGATTAGCGAGGTGAGAGAGGGAGAGAGGGGTGGAGGGAGGGAGAGAGGGAGAGAGGGAGAGAGGGAGAGAGAGAGAGAGAGAGAGAGAGAGAGAGAGAGAGAGAGAGAGAGAGAGAAAGGGAGAGATAGATAGATAGAGAGAGAGAAAAAAAAATCGTTAGATCAGCTGTTGGGATATCTACTTTTTTCAGAGGAATCTATTCCATTTTGCTTTTGTGGTTTACAAAATATTCTATTTTTCTCTCGTCTGTTTGTCTTTTCTTCTGGTTCTTCTTTCGTTTTCCTTCACTCCCTTTTCGCCCCCCCCCCCGTCTTCCTCTCTCTCTCTCTTTATTCATCCTTTTATTTTTCTCCATCATTCTCTTCATACCATTCCTACCGTCATCACCACCACAACCACCATCACCACCAACAACCACCAAAACCATAATCATCATCCTTTTCTCCCTATTCCTTATCCTCTTCTTCTCCCTCTCTCTCTCTCTCCCTTCCCCATCTGCTCTTCGGAGACAAGAATTCCAGGAGTCGAAGGAAGACCCCGCCCTCCTTGGCTCTCCTTGGCCCCATCACGCAGACGAGAGGCGAGAGACGAGAGAGGAGAGAGGAGAGCCGAGAGACGAAAGAGGAGAGAGGAGAGACGAGAGCCGGGAGAGGAGAGCCGAGAGAGGAGAGACGAGAGCCGAGAGACGAAAGAGGAGAGACGAGAGCCGGGAGAGGAGAGACGAGAGAGGAGAGCCGAGAGACGAGAGACGAGAGAGGAAAGAGGACAGCCGAGAGAGGAGAGACGAGAAACGAGAGCCGAGAGAGGAGAGACGAGAGAGGAAAGAGGAGAGACGAGAGCCGAGAGAGGAGAGACGAGAGACGAGAGAGGAGAGCCGAGAGAGGAGAGAGGAGAATGAACATGTCTCGCTTCTCCTCCAAGGCCAGGCTGCGACTGACACACTGACGGAACATCTAAAGGCGAGATTCTGGTGCCCCTTTGGTTTATCCTGTCCTTCTTTCCTCTTCTTTCTCTTTCTTTATTTATTCCTTATCTCCTTTTCCTGTTTAGGGGTTCTTCATTATCACCTTTTCTCGTTCTGTTTTGTATCTTTTTTCTCTTTTTTTCTTTATCTTCTTCTCCCTCTCCTTATTCTTCAGGTTTGCCTCCCTGTTATTTGTCCAGGTGTTCTTAAACCATGGTCCATATGTATCTGTTTTTTTTTTCTTCCCTCTTCTTCTTCTCCTCTCTTTCTACATCTTCATCTCTCTTCTTGTCTCCTCTTCTCATCTCTCGCTCTCATACCCCCCCCCCCTACTACTTTAATCCCCTTCTCTTCCAGAACCAACTAATACTTCTTCATCTTCGCTTCTTTCTACACCTTTCTTCTTCCTTCGTCTTCTCCGGTTTTCTACTTCCTTCTTCTTCTCCTTCTCCTCTCGCCATTCCTTTTGCCACCCACATTCCACCCTGAATCGCCCCCTCAAAGTATTCCCTTCCCCCTCCTTTTTTCTCCTCTTCCTCCACCTCCCCTTCCGCTCCCTCCTCTGACTCCGCCCCCAAGCCCCCCTTCCCCCCTCTCACTCTGCCCCCTAAGATCCCCTCACTCCCCACCTCTCTTACTCCGCCCCCTAAGACCCCCCACCCCCACCCCTCTCTCACTCTGCCCCCAAGACCCCCCTACCCCTCTCTCACTCCTGCCCCCAAGACCCCCCACTCCCCCCCACCCTCTCACTCTGCCCCCTAAGACCCCCCACTCCCCACCTCTCTTACTCCGCCCCTAAGACCCCCCCCTCACTTCGCCCTTTCACTCTGCCCCCTAAGACCCCCCACCCCCACCCCTTCCTCACTCCTGCCCCCTAAGACCCCCGACTCCCACCACCCTCTACTCCGCCCCCTAAGACCCCCACCACACCTCACCCTCTCTCACTCCGCCCCCTAAGACTCCCCCGACCCCCACCCTCTCTAGCTCCGCCCCCTCGACGCAAAAAGGGGCTGACCCATTTTCTGCCAAAAGAAAAAGAAGTTTGACCCAATTCTTCGAACTGACACACATCTCGACCAACTGTACTGGATGAAGGAAAAAAGTTGAAGACTGTTATTAGCTGTTCTCATGATGTATTTTTTTTCTTTCCTTTATAATTCTTTCGTTTCTTCTTTTTTTTCTTCTTGACTTTTTTTATCAATAGGAGAGGGTTGGAATTTGCAATGGAGTCTTAGTTTCATTTCTGAAATATTCTACTGCAAGTTGGAAAGAATGAGGAAGAGAGAGAGAGAGAGAGAGAGAGAGAGAGAGAGAGAGAGAGAGAGAGAGAGAGAGAGAGAGAGAGAGAGAGAGAGAGAGAGAGAGAGAGAGGGGGGTGGAGAAAGAGAGGAAGAGGAGAGGGAAGGAGAAAGAAGTAGAAGAGAAGAGAGATAGTGGGGGGAGGAGGGAGGAGGGAGAGAGAGAGACATAGGGAGAGGGAGAGAGAGAGAGAGAGAGAGAGAGAGAGAGAGAGAGAGAGAGAGAGAGAGAGAGAGAGAGAGCGAGAGAGAGAGAGAGAAGTAGACAGAGAGAGACAAGACAGAGAGAGAGAGAGAGAGAGAAGTAGACAGAGAGAGACAAGCACAGAGAGAGAGAGAGAGAGAGACAAACAGACAGACAGAGAGAGAGAGACAGACAGACAGAGAAAAAAGGAGAAAAAAAAACCCTGCCAAACACAACCCCGCCTGGAGGTGATGTCTGACCACCAAGAATCCGCTACTGTTCGTGAGGCCTGACATGCGGTGGGCGAATGTCTTAATAATGGAGGGTATTTTTTTTTCTTTTTTTTTTATAATCCTGAGATGGTGTTTTATTCTCTGTGGCATTTATGTGTGTCTGGGGTTGTTTTGTTTTGGCTTTTCTTCTTTTTCTCTTTCTTTTTTCTTTCCTTCTTCCTCTCCATGTCTCTATCTCTCCATCTCTTCTTCCCTTCCTCCCTTTTTCCTTCCCTCCCTCCCTCTCTCCTTCCCACCTTCCCTCCCTCTTACACACACACACCTTCTCCCCCTTTTCTCTCCTCTCGATCTTTCCCTCACTCTTTCTCCTCTTATCTCCCCTCTTTTTACTTCCCCTATCCCTCCTCTTCTTTCCTCTCTTCCTCTAAACCGCTCATCTCACCTTCTTAATTCCGAAAAGAAAGGAGAAAGAAATAATTCTTGGGAGTGTTTCTTCTGTTCTTCGTTTCCTCTTATTCTTGTGCTTCGTATTCTTGGCATTTTCATTATAGTTATCCTCATCATTATTATTTTCGGGTTTATTGTTGTTATCCTTATTTTCACTTTCATTTCCATTGTTACTGCTATCAAAATTAACATATCAAAATTAATATTTCTGTCATCATTATTATTATCATTATCATTTTTTTCTTCTTTTTTTTTGTTATCTCCGTCAAGTAGGTTATGTTGCTGGTAGTGCTGGTTAGTTTGTTTGTTCGTTGGTTCGTAAGATATCTCAAAAAGTTATGAACAGATTTTTATGAAATTTTTATCAGAGGTAAACTATCATGGTAATAATAATGGTAACAATGATAAAATTGATGATAGCAATCGGTAACGATGATCGTTGTTATTTTTATCACTGTCATTATTTTTATTATCATGATCATTATCATCATCATCATTACTGTTATTATTCCCTCCGCCAAGAAGGTTATGTTTATGGTAGCGTTAGTTATTTGGTTTGTTTGTTTGTTCGTTGGTTAAGAGCATAACTGAAAATGTTATGAACAGATTTTTATGAAATCTTTATCAGAGGTAAACTATCATGGTAATAATAATGGTAACAATAATAAAGTTGATGATAGCAATCGGTAACGATGATCGTTGTTATTTTTATCACTGTCATTATTTTTATTATCATGATCATTATCACTATCATTACTGTTATTATTACCTCCGCCAAGAAGGTTATGTTTTTAGTAGCGTTGGTTAGTTAGTTTGTTTGTTTGTTCGTTGGTTAAGATCATAACTGAAAATGTTATGAACAGATTTTTATGAAACTCTGACCGGGGGTGTGTCTTGGCCTAAATTAGATGCCATTAGATTTTGATGGTGATCCAGAAATCTCTTAAAGGATTGCGAGACACGGAAAAACGGGCGCCACCAGTGTACTTGAGAAAGAGGTGATTGTGATTTGTAATTCTTCGAGTGTGGATATCTTTATTGCATCATTGACCCTATTGCCTTGGCGGAGGTATGCGCTCTCTGGGGGCTTCTAGTTTACTTCTGTTTCTCCTTCTTTTCTTTTACTTTTTTTTCATTTTTTTTCTTCTTTATCTCTTTCTTCTTTTTTTTCTTTTTATCTTCTCTCTTTTTTTTCATTTGCTTGTTCTTTCCTCGCTTCTCATTTTTATTTTTATTTTTCTTCTTCTTCTTTCTCTCCTCTCTCTCTCTCCCTCCCTTCCTTACCATCCTTCCTCCTCCCTCCTTCCCCTTCCTCTTCTTCCCTCC
>NC_091550.1:42922630-42927630 GCF_042767895.1 Penaeus vannamei | reverse complement strand
TTTCTTTCCTTCCTTCTCCATCTTCTTCCTTCCTTCCTTCTTCCTTCCTTCCTTCCTTTTTTCCTTCCTTCCACTCTTCTTCTTCCTCCACTTTCCTTCCTCTTCTTCTTCCCTCACTTCTTCTTTTCTACTTTTTTTCTGACTGCTCTTTTCTTCCTTTGTTTCAAACTTGCCCAGCTTCTTCCCATCACGAGAAGCATTTCATTAGACGCCTTCCGAGACCTCTCCAAGGCGGTGGAGGCTCTTAGGGCCATTTTACGATCGTCTCGAAATGACCCCGATCGTTTCATCATGACGCAATCACGTGACGTCATCGTTCAATTATGACGTCATCATTTTGTTAGTGATGGTGGTATATTTCCGGATTTTTTTTTCTTCTAATTACTTGATTTATGAGGTAATCATTTTGTTTAGGGCTTGGTTCTATTATTTAATTAATCAATTTAAACTATATTTTGGGGTGTGTTGTGGTTATGAAATTAATAATGCGAATATACAAAGGTATCTGTGGGTATACATAGGTGTGTATTTATGAGTGTAGGTGAGTATATATGTACATGTATATGTACGTGTGTCTGTGCGTGTGTACACATGTGTCAGTGCCAGTGCACAGGTGTGTATACATGTGCACACAGATCTTTGAGTGTTTGTATATGTACTTATATGTACGTGTGCGTGTATGCGTGCATGTACATATATACGTATATAAAAAAAACACCCAGAATTATATACAATCGTGTGGATATACTTATGCGTATGTGACTGCATGCAGATGTGCGTGTGCTTGAACCGACACCCAAAGCACACAACAGAAGCAGCTTCCACGGGCACCACAATTCACCATCATTCACTCTTTCTCATTATCGCATCATCACCCATCATCATTATCGGAGTTAATGATGATGATCAGCAAAAGAGGAAGATCTAGATAACGTTGGAGTCTGTCTTTGATCAAGAAATATCGCCCGGATTACAAGATTTATTGAGGAAGAAAAATTGGAAAGTAAAAAAGGGGGTTTTGGATGTGATGGTGGGAAGGGGGAAGTGGAGTCGGGGTGTGGGTAGAGGGAGGAGCGAAGGAGGGGGAAGTGGAGGTAGGGGGTTTTGGAAGACGGGAGATGAAGAAAGGAAATAAGGACACGGGGGGAGAAAACGTAGACAGTGAAAAAGAAGAATTATATGGATAAGAAAGAAGGTATTTAATGATTGGTACTCTACTACTACTTCTACTACTACTACTACTACTACTACTATTACACTATTACTACTACTAAAAGTTCTGATGATAATAATAATAATAATAATAATAATAATAAAAATAATGACTATAATAATAATGATAATGAAAACAATAACAATAATACTAATAATGACAATAATTATAACAATGATGTATAATAATAATAATAATAATAATGATAATAATAAAGTAATAATAATAATAATGATAATAATAATGATAATAACAATGATGATAATAATGATGATAATAATAATGATAATAATAATGATAATAATAATAACAACAACAATAATAATAATAACAATTATCATTATAATAATAATAATAATAATAATAATAATAATAATAATGATAATAATAATAATAATAACAATGTTAATAATAATAATAATAAAACAATAACAATAACAACAGCAATAACAATAATCATCACCACCACCATCACCATCACCATCATCATCATCACAAAACCAATAAATAACAAAGACAATTTCGCCAACAGTGAAAATAACGATAACAATTGACAACATAACAACCCAACATACCTCCGGTCTGTTCTTCACGGCATACGCGAAGGATCTCTCTAACGAAATCTGGAAATAAGAAGAAAAACGTGATAAATATGGTAATCAAGAGAAAAGAGAATAAAGAAGAGGAAATAATAGAGATCACCGTGACGGAATTATGAGAATAGGTGGATAAAATAAACCGTAATAGGGATAAAAGAGAGAGTAAATGATCATAATAATGGTAAGATATTAATAAAGATGGTAATAAGCACGGAGAGAAATGCGGAAAATGGGAGACAAAGGAAGGGCTGGATAAAGAGAACGAGAGCACAAAGAGGAAATTGAAAAATAAACAATGATATTACAGGCAAGAAAGATATATTATGCGAAATTTCGGAACTGGTTTGGTTGCAACACTTAAAATGGCGTCTCTGCTTGCTGTCTCTTCTCTGTCTCTACTTTTATTTTCTCTGTGTCTGTCTCTTTTGTCTCTGTTTCTTTCTGTCTGTTTCTATCTCTTTCTCTTTCTTTCTGTCTTTCTCTCTCTCTCTCTCTCTCTTTCTTTCTCTCTCTCTCTCTCTCTCTGTATCTACGTGTATCATTCTTTTATTCTCCATCCCTCCTTCCTCCTTCCCCTTTCCCTTCCTCTCTTTCTCCATCACCTGCTCCTTATTCTCTTCTTCACCTACTCCTCCTTCTTCTCCTTCGTCTGGACTCGAAGGAAGGTGTCTCTGTGTCTGTCTTTCTGTCTGTCTGTCTCTCTCTCTCTCTCCCCCTCTCTGTATCTACGTGTATCATTCTGTTATTCCCCATCCCTCCTCCCTTCCCTTCCTCTCCTTCTCCATCACCTGCTCCTTATTCTCTTCTTCACCTACTCCTCCTTCTTCTTCTCCTTCGTCTGGACTCGAAGGAAGGTGGTGCGCCTTCAGATCATATTTGGCGATAGCACGAGTGGCGGCCATGATGTGCTGGGGGTGGGGGTGGGGGAGGCGGAGGGGGAGGGGATGAGTGGGGGGAGAATTTAACGAAAAGTTAGATTCTTTCGGTACAGCGTTGGTAATTATCATTTTAGTCAATCTTTCTGTTTATCTTTTTTTCTCTCTTTCACCTCCCCCCTTTCTTTATCTGATTATATATTTAATCATCTATCCGTCTTCCTCCCTTCCTATCTATCTATCTATCCACCTCCTCATCTTCCTTCCTCCCTCCTTCCTATACCCTTAATTTCCCTTCACCTTCCCTTCCCCCTCCAATTACATTCCCCTCTCCCTCACTCCCATTCCCTTCACCTTCCCATCCCTTTCCCCTTCCCCCTCTTTCTTCCCCCTCCCTCACTCCCATTCCCCCCCCATTTCCCCCCCCTCCTTCCCCCCCCCCCATCCCTTCCCTTTCCTTTTCCTCACCCCCATCCCTCCCACTCCCATTCCCTTTCCTAGCCTTCCCATCCTCCCTCCTTCCCCCCTCCCTCACCCCCTATTCTCTTCATGTCCTCTCCATCCTCCCTCCCCTCCCACCTCCCTCCTTCCCTCCCCTCCTTCTTTTCTTCCCTCCCCCTCCCTCACTCCCATTCCCTTCACCCTTCCCATCCTCCCTCCTTTCCCTCTCTCCCTTTCCTCCTTCCCTCCCCCCCTCCCCTTTCACCTTCCCATTCCAACTTTTTCACCTTCCCATCCTTTTCCCCTTTTTCCCTTCCGTCCCCCCCTTCTCTCTCTCTCTCTCTCTCTCTCTCTCTCCCCCCCCCTCTCTCTCTCTCTCCCCCCCCCCCTCTCTCTCTCTCTCTCTCTCTCTCTCTCTCTCTCTCTCTCTCTCTCTCTCTCTCTCTCTCTCTCTCTCTCTCTCTCTCTCTCTCTCTCCCTCTCCCTCTCCCTCTCCCCCCCCCCTCTCTCTCTCGGAAGCTCGACCCCGTCTCCGAGAAAAAAGCAATTCTGAGCTTGCGAAATCTTGCTTCACTTCCTGCGATGCTTGAAAGGGGCGGAAGGAAACGAAACATGTCTTGGGTCGCAATTTCGGCGCCGGGTCTCTTGTCTGTCTGTGTGTCTGTTTCTGTGTCTGTCTGTCTTTCGGCGCTCTTGAGGATGGTTTATACGTGTTTTCTCCGTTTTTTTTTTTTTTTTTTTGGGGGGGTAGTGAAAGGGAAAGGAAGGTTGGGAAAGTGGTAGGTTTTTGGGAAGAAGGGAGGAAAGGGAAGGAAGAGGAAGGAAGAGGAAGGAAGGAAGGGAAGAGGAAAGAGAGGGTGGGAGGAAGGAGAGGGAGGAAGAAATAGGAGGGAGGGGGAAAAGGGAAAGGGGGAGGGAGGGAAGGAAGGAAGGAGGGAGGAAGGAGGAAGGGAGAGGGAAGAAGGAGGAGAGGAAGGAGGAAGGAGAGGGAGAAAGGTGGAAGGGGGGAAGGGGGAAGGGAGAGGGAAGAGAGGAAAGGAGGGAAGGGGGAGGAAGTGAGGGGGGAAAAGAGGAAGGAAGGGGGAGGGAAAAGAGAGAGAGAGAGAGAGAGAGAGAGAGAGGAGAGAGAGAGAGAGAGAGAGAGAGAGAGAGAGAGAGAGAGAAGAAAGAAGAAGAAGAAGAAGAAGATAGAAGGCAGAGATGGGAAAGGAAAGAAAGGGACACACATAAGGAGGTAGAAGGGGATCAAGAAAATTGAGAAGATTGGAACGGCTTCGAAATGAGCTCCCGGTGTTTCGAATCTGGAGGTTCGAATCATCCATCGTCATCTTCGATCTTTCCTTTTCTTCCTTCTCTGTGTTTCCATTTTTTTTTCTCTCCCTCTTCTCTCTTTTCCTCTCGCTTCTCATATCCCTTTCTTCTTATCCTTCTCTTCCTCTCCCTTTCCCTCTCTCTTCTTTTTCTCTTTCTCTTATACTCTCCCTCTCCCTTTCCCACTTTTCCTTATTTTCTTTTTCTCTTTCTCTTACTCTCCCTCTCCGTTTCCCACTTCTCCCCTTATCTTCTTTCTCTTCCCCCTTACTCTCCCTCTCCCTTTCCACTTCTCCCCTTTCTTCTTTTTTTCTTTTCTTCTCTCCTCTCCCCTTCCCTTTCCCCTCTTCTTTTTTTCTTTCTCTTACTCTCTCTCCCTTTCCCCTTTTTCTTCTTTTTTTTCTTTTTCTTACTCTCCCTCTCCCCCTTTCCCCCTTTCCCCCCCTCTCTTCTTTTTTTCTTTCCTTCTCTCCTCTCCCCTTTATTTCCCCCTTTCTTTTTCCTTTCCTTTTCCCTCCTTCCTTTTTCCTTTCTCTTTCCCCCCTCCCTTTCCCCTCTCCC
>NC_091550.1:42909540-42912040 GCF_042767895.1 Penaeus vannamei | reverse complement strand
AAGGGGGTGGGGAGCGGGATAGAGAGGAGGAGGGGGAAGGGGGGTGGGGAGCGGGATAGAGAAGGGGAGGGGGAGCGGGATAGAGAGGAGGAGGGGGGGGAGTGGGGGGGGGTACTGTAGAGTACTTGGGGAAGTTTGCACTTGACGAAGCTGTACAAGGGAGGGGGGGTGGTAGGGGAGGGAAGAAAGGGAGGGTGTATGTAATGTTTGTATTAAGGCTTGTTTGTGCTGGAGAATTTGGGGAGGGGGGGGGAGGGGGAGGATTAGTGCAGGTATGGGCCAGAATGCTTGATGTGTGTGTGCGTGTTTGTGTGTGTGTGTGTGTGAGTGTGTGTGTGTTTGTGTGTGTGTGTGTGTGTGTGTGTGTGTGTGTGTGTGTATGTGTGTGTGTTTGTGTGTGTGTGTATGTGCGTGTTTGTGTGTGTTTGTGTGTGTGCAGTTTATTTTCTAATATTTCTCCTTATACACTACTTTTTCTTGTTTCTTATGTCTCTCTCACTCTCTCTGTATGTCAGTCTGCTTGTTTATCTCTCTCTCTCTTTCTATTTCTTCCTCTCTTGTCTCTTTCTCCCATCCCCTTGTCCCTCTATTTCACTCTTTCTCCTTACATATAATTTTCTCTTCCTTCCAACCTCCCCCCCCTTCCCCCTCCCTCAACCCCCTACACCCCCTGCACTCTCCCCCTTACGCGTCTCTCTACCTCTCTCTTCTCCCCTTTTCTTCCCTTCCCTCATTCGTCTTCTTCACCTCACTTTCTTACACTTATTCCTCCCCCTTTCTCTCCTCTCCCAGCCCTTCCTTCCCCACCGCCTCTCACCCCCCAACCCTTCCTCCTCTCTCTCTCACCCCAACCGTTCCCCTTTTAACCTTCCTCATCCCCCCCCTCTCTCTCACCCCAACCTCCCCCCCCCACATATCTCACCCCAAAACCCCTTCCCCCCCTTCCTCCCTTTCTCTCATCCCAACCTTTCCTCCCCCCCCTCACTCACCCCAACCCCCTTTCCTCCCCCCTCTCTCTTACCCCAACCCTTATTCATCCCCCTTCTTCCCCATCTCTCTCTCTCTCTCTCCCCCAACCCTTCCTTCCCCCCCTCTCTCTCACCCCAAACCCCCTTCCTTCCTCGCCCCACATCTCTCACCCAACCCTTCTTCCCCTTCCCTCTCTCTCACTCCCCCCCTCCCCCCCCCACATCTCTCCCCCCAAACCCCTTCTTCTCCCTTTCCTCCCCCCTCTCTCTCCCCAACTCTTCCCTCCCCCCCTCTCTCTCTCTCCAACCCTTCCTTCCCTCCTCCCCCTCTCTCTCACCCCAACCCTCCTCCTTCCTCTCCTTCCCCCTCCACACCTAACCCCCCCCCACCCACCTCCTCACACCCAAAACCCCTTCCCCTTCCCCCCCCTCCACTCACCCCAACCCTTCCCCTTCCTCCCCCCTCACTCCTCACCCACCCCAACCCTTCCTCCCCTTTCCCTCCCCCCATCTCCCCTCTCTCTCTCACCCCAAACCCTCCCTTCCTCCTTTTCTCCCCCATCTCTCTCCCCACCCCTTCCCTCCCACTCTCTCACTCACCCAAACCCCTTTTTCCCTTCCTCCTCCTTCCCCCTCTCTCTCACCCCAACCCTTCCTTCCATCCTTCCCCTCTCTCTCACCCAACCCTTTCCTCCTTTCCTCTCCCCCATCTCTCCCACATCTCTCACCCCAACCCTTCCTCCTCCTTTCCTCCCCCACCCCCCTCTCTCCCCCCCCAACCCTTCCCTACCCCCCTCCATCTCTCTCCCCAACCCCCTTCCTTCCCCTCCTCCTTTCCTCCCCCCAACCTCACCCCAACCCCTTTTCCTCTTCCCCACCCCCTCCCACATCTCCTCACCCCAACCCTTCCTCCTCCTTTCCTCCCCCCTCTCTCTCACCCCAAAAACCCTTCCTCCTTTCCTCTCCCCCCCCTCCCACATCTCTCACCCCAACCCTTCCTCCTCCTTTCCTCCCCCACCCCACCCTCACCCCAACCCTTATTCCCCCCCCTCTCTCTCACCCCCCCAACCCTTCCTCCTTTCCTCTCCCCCCCTCCCACATCTCTCACCCCAACCCTTCCTCCTCCCCCTTTCCTCCCCCATCTCTCTCTCTCTCACCCCAACCCTTCCTCCCTCCTTTTCTCCCCCTTCTCTCTCCCACACCCTTCCCTCCCCTCTCTCTCTCACCCAAACCCTTTCCCTTCCTCCTCCTTCCCCCTCTCTCTCACCCCAACCCCTTCCTTCCCTCCTTTCCCCCTCTCTCTCACCCCAACCCTTCCTCCTTTCCTCTCCCCCATCTCTCCCACATCTCTCACCCCAACCCTTCCTCCTCCTTTCCTCCCCCACCCCCCTCTCCTCCCCAACCCCCCTTTCCCTCCCCCCTCCATTCTCTCTCCCCAACCCTTCCTTCCCTCCTCCTTTCCTCCCCCAACCTCACCCCAACCCTTCCTCTTCCCCACCCCCTCCCACATCTCTCACCCCAACCCTTCCTCC
>NC_091550.1:42877040-42882040 GCF_042767895.1 Penaeus vannamei | reverse complement strand
GTCATCATTATTATCATGACCATCATCATTATTATTATTATCATCATTATTATTATTATCATCATCATCATCATCATCATCATCATCATCATCATCATCATCATCATCATCATCATCACCATCATTATCATCATCACCATCACCACCGTCATTATCATCACCATCATCAATATCATCACCATCATCATCATCATCATATCAACATCGTCAGAATAAAGGTTATCATTTTATATTGCTATTATTATTTGAAGGCTTTGATCATGATATTACGTTTTTTATTAATGTTTCATAGATTATAGAATGACAACTATTTGGATAAATGGCTTATATATTAATTTCAACGATAACTATCTTTTACATGTTTTTAGTAAAATAAATAAAATAAATTTATCATTCATAAGTTACGCAATGCCTTTTTAAAGATTTATATGTTTAACTTCCTCCTATACGATTTCAAGTCAAGAAATTATTACTTCATAAACGTATATAAAGAATATGATATCTAGTATTTTCTCGCTTTCTCAAGTTATGAAATCATATATATATATATATATATATATATATATATATATAGATAGATAGATAGATAGATAGATAGATAGATAGATAGATAGATAGATAGATAGATAGATAGATAATAGATAATGAAATTATCTATGAAATTAGGATATTGAACTGTGGACGATATGGATGTACAGAATAAATGGGTTTTGTTATCTAAAGGAAATTTAATTTCACACAACACTCAATTAGATTATGAACTTGGATTATGAAACGTGATATGAAATTAAGTTTTTAAATCAAATTGTGAACGGAATGTATATAGAACAAATCGGAATCGGTATTTAAAAGCATTTTGATATACAAGGAATTCCTCAACATTTTTATATACTTTTTAATGAAATATACATCACATCCACCAAGTAACAGCAAATTTTTAAATAAAGACACATCAACACATCCACCAAGTAACAGCAGAAAATACCATTATTAATTTATTTTCAGTTTTTATAATTTGTTTTTAGGGGGGGTGGGGGGAGGAGGTCTCGTAAAATACCATCATCGCATTATAGCGTATTGCCCGCTACCCTTCTCTTTCCCATATGTCATTGCCCCCTCTGCGTCGTTGCCCTTGCCCTTACCTCCTCCGTTTTTTCTTTCCTTTTTGTTTTCTTTTCTTCTTCTTCATCAGCATCACCATCATCATCATCACCAACATCATCCTCATAATCATCACCATCATCATTACCACCATTATCATCACCCTCATCATCATTATCCCCACCACCACTACCATCATCATCATCATCATCATCATCATCATCATCATCATCACCACCACCACCACCCTCCTGCTGCTCACCATCACCACCACCACCACCTCCATCACCATCATCATCATCATTATAATCATCTCAACATCACCAGAATAATGGTTATCCTCTTCCTCCTCATCATCCACATCCACATCATCATCAACAGCAGAATCCTCCTCCCCCTCCTCCCTCTTCCTCCCCCATTCCCTCCCCGTTCCCTCTTCCCTCTTCGGCTCTCTATCTCCCTCCCCCCTTCTCCCCCTCCTCCCTCCGCTCCCTCCCCTCCCCCTTCTTCCCCTCCTTCCTCCTCCCTTTCCCCGCTCCCCTCCCCCTCCCCTCCCTCTTCCTCCCCCACCCACCCTTCTTCCTCCTCCCCCTTCCTGCTCTCTATCTCCCTCATCTCCTGTGCCCGGGCATCTATCTGTCTCTAAACGTGGGTTATGAAAATGACCGGTAGCCGGCTTGGGTAACCTCCCCCCCCCTCCCTCTTCCGCGTCCCTCTCCACTCCCTCCACCCCCCACCCCCTCCTTTCCACCTTACCTTATCCCTTACTTCTTTCTCTCTTTCCCTTGCTTTACTCCCTTTTTCTTCCTTTTCCCTTCATATTCCCCTCTCCTTCTCTCTCCCTCCATTCCCTCCATCTTCCCCTTCTTCCCCCTTTTGTTCTCCTTCCTCTTCCCTTCTTTATCTCCCCTTTCTTATTTCCCTCCCTCATATCCCTTATCTCCCCTTATTCCCCAATCCCTCCCCTCCCTAACCCGATCCCCTCACCTCCACTCCCTACCCCTTATCATTCTTCCCTCCCCCATCACAACCCCTACCACTCTTCCGCTCCTCTCCCCACCCCCTTTCCCCCCACCACCTTTCCCCATCCCCCAACCACTACCCTTTCCCCTCCCCACCCCTTTCCCCCACACCACCTCTTCCCCTCCCCTACCCCCCCCCCTTCCCCCCACCTCACCACCCCCTCTCGCCCCCTCCTCCCAAAACCCCCCGTAATAACCAACAATTTACGGCATTCCGATATAAACACATCGCGGGTAAAACGGACAGAGGAATGCGAGAGAATACAACGTGCGTGCGTGCGTGTGTGCGCGCGTTTCTTACGATGACTGCCAAAATGGAATCTGATATCTCCCGTTTTTTTTTTATTCAGGGGAAGGGGTGTGTGAGAGAGGGGGAAGGGGGGAGGGGGAGGGATGGAAATGGGTTGGGGGGAGGGAGGGAAAGGGAGGAAGGGGGATGGAAGGGAACGTGGGGGGAGTGGATGGGGATGGGGGAGGAAAAGGGATGGGGGATAGGGGAGGGAATGGGAGTAGGGGAGGTGAGTGAGAAGGAAGAGGAAGGGTAGGCTTGGGTTGAAAAGGGTGTTATTCAACGCTTTATGTCATTAGAATCGAAAATCACGGCGATTTAAATATGGCATCTTTGGGATAGGGGGAGGGGAGGGAGGAAAGGGGAAAGGGGGAAAGGGTTATCAAAAGAGCCATTAAACCATCTCAAAAGAAAGGAAGGAAAAGGGAAGAGAAAATGAGAGAGAGAGAGAGAGAGAGAGAGAGAGAGTGAGAGAGAGAGAGAGAGAGAGAGAGAGAGAGAGGGAGAGAGAGAGAGAGAGAGAGAGAGAGAGGGAGAGGGAGGGAGGGAAAGAGGGAGGGAGAAAAAAGAAAAATGGAAAGAGAGTGAGAGAGAGAGAAAAGAGTGTGTGTGTGTGAGAGAGAGAGAGAGAGAGAGAGAGAGGGAGAGAGAGAGAGAGAGAGAGAGAGAGAGAGAGAGAGAGAGAGAGAGAGAGGGGGGGTGGATAGATAGATAATTAGATAGATAGATAGATAGATAGATAGATAAAGAGAGAGAGTAAGAGAGGGAGAATGAAGGAGAGGGGAAGACTGCGAATACAAGATCGAAAATCACCCGGGGATAAGATAGCTGGATCGACCTAAATTGCATCTCAGAAGATGGGGTCCTTGTCACCCCTCCCCCCTGTAACCCTATCCCGAACACGTGGTCTATCTCCATTTCTTTTTTTTCATCTTTTTATTCTCCGCCTTTTCCTCATATTCGGCCTTTTCCTCTCAGTCTCTGTTTTGTCTGTCTGTCTTCCTGTCTGTCTGCCTGTATGTCTATTGGTATCCGGTTGCGTGTATTTTTTTTTTTTTTTTTTTTAGATATTTATATATCGGTTTGTCTATCTACTTCTAGATTCTATCAAAATGTCTACCATATATATATAATTCTGTGTCTATTTATCTGTCAAAATGTCTGCATATCTCTTATTTATCTATCAATCCCTGTGTCTATATATTTTTTCTATCCGTCTTCCTATCACTATCTATTCATCTCCCTTGCGCTGCCTATCCCCTCACATCCCTTCCTCTCTCTCCTATCTCCTTTATCGCCTGTTATCCCCCTCCCTTCCTCCATTCTCCCCCCTCCCCCTTCCTCCCCACCGTCCCTCCTCCCTTCCTCCTCCCTTCCTCCTCCCCTCCTCCTCCCACCCTTTCTTAGCATCCACCGCCTTCCTTTTAAGTCCAAGAATGTCTTAATATAGATGATTATTCACCCTTTGACGCCGGAAGGTCTCGCTGTAATGGCGGCACTCGCACTTCCGGTTGTCTGGCAGCTTTTCGTGTGTGTGTGTGTTTTTTTTTTCTTGTTGTGGTTTGTTGATGTGTGATGTTGCGTGGTGATGATGTTTATGTTTGAGATTGTTATTTTGTTGATGTGTGTGTGTGTGTGTGTGTGTGTGTGTGTGTGTGTGTGTGTGTGTGTGTAACAAGCTAAGCAATTAGGGAGGTATCAGTAGATTAGGTATCGAACAAAATTTTGCGTCGTTCTGTTTTCAGTCATCATTACTTCAAGGGTCTAAACTCTTTTTCTTTATTTACTTTCTGCTCGCTTTTCTCACCCTTATTCACCTTTATTGTTGTTTTTGTGTTTTCCATTCTTTTCTCTCCGCCTTTTTTTCCTGATGATGATTTAAAAGGCTTATGACGTGGGCTAGTGATAAAAAAAATATATTTCTAAATCAAAATAACAGTAATAGTAACAACAAGAACATCAGAAACAAAAAACAATTACAAGGTCACATTAACAACAAATACAACAACAACAACAACAAATACTCCCGCCCCTCCTCCCGACGACGCTCCTGACAACACATCCCTTGACCCAGCACGTTACTCTGATAAGGCCTCCCAACCAGGTCAACCCAGGTCAACCCAGGTCATGAGGGGTCAAGACCACTCTCCTGATCTTGCTTTAGGGAAAAAAAAAGGATTGATAAGAACTGGGTCACATTTCTAAAATCTCATTGTATGGTTGTCGTGATAAAGGTGATTGGTATGGATTTTTTTTGATGGGGGGTGGGGGTGAGTGTGAAGGGGGGTGTGGGGGTGTACGTGTTGGGTGTGTGATTGTGTGGATATGTGTGTGTTTGTTTCACTGCCTGGTTGTCGTGTTTATTTCTTTTTCTGTCTCTCTGACAAACTCTCTCTCTCTTTGACTCTCTCTCTCTCTCTCTCTCTCTCTCTCTCTCTCTCTCTCTCTCTCTCTCTCTCTCTCTCTCTCTCTCTCTCTCTCTCTCTCTCTCTCCTCTCCCTCTCCCCTCCTCCCCCTCTCCCTCTCCTTCTCCTTCTCCTTCTCCTTCTCCTTCTCCTTCTCCTCCTCGTTGTCCTTCTCCTTCTCCT
>NC_091550.1:42872040-42874540 GCF_042767895.1 Penaeus vannamei | reverse complement strand
GGGGAGAGGAGAGGGAGAGGGAGAGGGAGAGAGAGAGAGAGAGAGAGAGAGAGAGAGAGAGAGAGAGAGAGAGAGAGAGAGAGAGAGAGAGAGAGAGAGAGGAAGAGAGAGAGAGAGAGGGGGGGGGCAAACAGACAGATTGACTGAAGTTTTATATATTCGAACATCAGTGTGTTCATTCTTCAACTATTTTCCAGTTTCATTTATTCATATATGTACCTTAACAATTACAGATTTTTCTCATCACAGCGATAATTATAATAATAGTTGTTACTATAAATATGATTTTTATTATTTTGATTATCAATATTATTTTATTACAATTTCCATCTTTACTATTACTATTATATCATTATCATGAAGAGTCTCATTGTTATCATAAGTAATAATAGTAGTAGTATATGGTAATGATGACGACGACGAAAATAATGGTGATAATTATAATAGTAATAGTTATAGTAGCAGCAACAGCAGTAGTAGTGGTAGTAGTAGTAGTGGTAATAGTAATAGTAGTAATAATGATAGTAATAGTAGTAGTAGTAATGATATCACTACTACTACTACTACAACTACTATTATTACTAATAATAGTGATTACAAAGATTATGATGGCAATAGTAATTATAGTAATAACAATAATAAGAAGGATAGTAATAATGTCAATAAGGATGGTAATGATAATAATAATAGCAAAATAAGAATTGTAAGAATAATTATAATGAAAATAATAATATTAATTATAATAATAATAATTATGGATAATAATGATAATAATAATAATAATAATAATAATAATAATAATAATAATAATAATAATAGTGATGATAATAATATTGATAAGGATAATAATGTTAATGAAATGAAATGTCAATACTAATAAATCTCAATCTAAATTTCTTTGGGAATCGCTCCAAATTCCTCTGCCATGTTTCTGGGTCTCCATTGTCTCGCTTTTGATCCTTTCCTTCCTTTTCCCTCTTTCATTCATCTTCCTCCTCCTTCGTCTCGTGTTCCTTCTCACGGTCGAAAGCACGTCAAACGTCGCCGACCGTCTTGGGCTTTCGCGTCGGTAGATTTTTCCGTTTTTCGATTTCGGAAAGTGGACGAACGTGGCCGATGGAAAGACTCGTTCGATTCGCTGCGTCCGAGACTTCTGTTGTGTTTCTGTGGATGGTTTTTATGAATTTAACGTTTTAGTAGTTGGTTTAAATTCAAACGTGGGTTCTAATAAAGGTCGGATCATAGTTTTCTTTTTCTTTTAGTAGATATACACAATTAAATAAGTAAAATGAGTAATAAATAAGTATCACCAGTTCTCCTTTCGAACACGCTCTCCCCCTAATCCACGGCGTGTGTTCGTGCATGTGCGAGCGAATGGAAAAATGCCGATGTAATTATAATTGCCTATTTACCGACGTGGCCGGCATGATGCCCGACACATGGTTACCACAAGGAGGAACAAAAGAGACTGACAAGTGGCCGCATGTCGAGGATAAACGAGAGAAACGGTAAGTCAAGTGTCCGGAAAAAGATTCTTGGCCTCGCGGTCGCTTCACAAGAACTCGTAATTAGTACATTTTCTTATCATCAGTGTTATCTCTTTCACAAATCTATTTCAGAAACAAATATATCTTGGTTGGTTATAAAAAAATATATATTGTACGGTTTGTCTCGGTGAAATATTTGATGTTTGAATTGAGATGTTCGTTAGTTCAGTTTGGGTTCGCGGTCTCTTCTCTCCGCTTGTCTTTTGTTTTTTCATTGTTTTGTGTTTTTACCGCTACTGTGCATCCGTACTTTGGGTATTTACATTTATTTCCGGATCTATTTTAGGCTCTCGTTTGTATATTTAGTTTTTTTCACAGTTAACAAATTATTTATATATTAATTTTATTCAGTTGAAAAAAAATGATATATGAATAAAAAGGATTAATAGGCATATTTAGACAAACAAACGGAATATATATATAATTTAATGAAAACTGAAAAAAATACTAGATGGAGACATAAAGCGATAAATACGGAAATAAGGGTGAGTATGAACTGTTAAACAGGAAAGGATAAATGTGCCTTAAATTTCAAGAAATCTGCTTTTTTAAGTAATTAGATCCTAGTGGCCGGTTTGTTAGAATTGTGCCAGGCCCGACCCAATAAATTTTCATAAACACAGACGCAGAAATAAAGGCATATCTGTCTATATATCTGATAGATATACAGTTAACTATCTATTTTCCCGGTTGATATGCATGTCTAGACTGATAAATATGCATTTATTTCTTTATTTATGCATGTCAAGTATACGAATATTCTTTGGGTCGGGCCTCAAACAGTTCTAACACACCGGTAGAAAAACTCAGAAAAATCTTCAAAACGTGTGTGTGTGATATTGAAAGGCATATGTTTGTGTTTACATTTTAATTATTATGACTGCAATGATGAATATTATTATTTGTTATATTAGTAGCTATATACTTATTAATATTCCCGTTATCACTGCTCT
>NC_091550.1:42859540-42862040 GCF_042767895.1 Penaeus vannamei | reverse complement strand
AGGGTGTCAGAACCTACTGTTACATGGCATTATTATGGCACCAGATATCGGTATCGAGTGCCAGTGCCAATGGGGGAGAGGGAGAGGGGAGGGGAAGAAGGAAGGGGGAGGGGGAGGAAAGGGAGGGGGGGAAAGGGAAGGGAGGGGGAGGAAAGAGGAGGGGGGGAAAGGAAATGGAGGGGGGGGAAGAAAAAGAAGGGGGAAGGGAAGGGAGGAGGAAAGGAAAGTAAAGGGAAGAAGGGATGTAAGGAGAGGAGGGGAGAGAAGAGAAGAGAAAAAAGAAGAGACGTCTCATACAGACAGACAAGTTAAGGCAGACACACATAGAAGCGGGGAGAAATATCTAGAGAGAGGGGGGGGGGAAGAGAATGCCAGCAGGAGCAAGATGGAGTCGTGTTCCTCCGGCCGAGATAGGAGCCGCGAATCGAGTGACGGAAGTGAGGGTGTGTGATGGAGGGGAAAGTATGTCGCTCGCTCTCTCTCTCTTCTTTCTTTCTTTCTCTCTCTCTCTCTTTCTTTCTCTCTTTCTCTGTCTGTCTGTCTTCTCTCTCTCTCTTTCTTTGTCTGTCTCTTCCTCTTCCTCTCCCTCTCCCTCTCCCTCTCCCTCTCCCTCTCCCGCTCCCTCTCCCTCTCCCTCTCCCTCTCTCTCTCTCCCTCTCCCTCTCTCTCCCTCTCTCTGTGTGTATATATATATATATATATATATATATATATATATATATATATATATATATATATATGTGTATGTATATTTGTCTATCTATTTTTTTTTCTCTCTCTCTCTGGCTGTCTGTCTGCCTGTAAGTCTGCCTCTCTCTCTCGCTCTAGATTGATAGATAGATAGGTGAGTAAGTAGATACATAGACGTATATCAACATAGAAAAACAGTGTGTGTGTGTTTGTCTGCATGTGCGTGTATATGTCTATGTGTGTGTGTGTGTGTGTGTTTGTCTGCATGTGCGTGTATATGTCTATATGTGTGTGTGTGTGTTTGTGTATATGTATGTATGTATGTATGTATGTATGTATGTATGTATGTATGTATGTATGTATGTATGTATGTATGCATGTATGTATGTGTAAGCGTCACCTAAATCAACAATGGAACCCGGCCAAAAATCCCTGAGATTAGACACTCGCCAATTAAGCCAGGTCACGTGAGGTATTAGGTCAGTCGAGGTCACTCACGTTTAAACAGCTGTTCTGGGTCACTCTTATTACGGAGGTGTGAGAAAAGGTCCGACTATCTGCTCCTTTCGCTATTTGCTATTTCGCTGTCACCGATCTGTTGCTATTAGTACTGCAAGTGTTCCTTCAAATTGGTGGAGATGTGAGATATTGGGTGAATATTTGTTCATGTTTTTTATTTTTCATTTCTTTCTTTTTTGTATTACTTTTAGTATTTTCATGGTTTTTTGTGTTATTATTATTATTCATGATTTTTTCATGTTTTTTTTCACGTTTCTGTTGTAGTACTTTTATTACTTTCGGTATTCTTTCTTTTCGTATTACTATTATGATTTTTCACGTTTTTATTTTCCTTTTTCCCTTTTTGTAAAGAATGAAAAAAAGAAAAGAATAAAAACTGACACCAAGACAAATTTAGAATAGTAAACAGGTATAATCAAATAAAGAAGAAGGAAAGTTTAGAATGTATAAGAAATAGAGAGAAAAATACATATGTAAAATATATCAAACAGATATAATCATTTTCGAAGAAAGATTGCGCAGAAGAAGAAGAAAAAAAAGACAAGAAAAAAAAATGAAAAATATAGCAAGCGGATATAATCATTTTCGAAGAAAGATTGCGCAGAAGAAGAAAAAAAAACAAAAAGAAACAAGAAGAAAAAAAACAACAACAAAACAAGAAGAAAAAGAAAAAAGACAAGAAGAAGAAAGAAGAAAAAAGACAAGAAGAAAAGAAAAAAGAAAAAAAAAGACAAGAAGTAAAGGCCGCCGGAGACACAGTCTTAAGAAACCCTACAAGAAGCTTTTAATATCACCGTGACGGACCCATTATCAAAGTCGTGATTGGAGACTGGCGCCGGAAGTTTGCCTAATCTCTATTACTTCATCTTTTCTCTTCTTCTTCTTCTTCTTCTGTCTGCTTCGGCCCTTCTATTTTTTTACTCTCTCGTTTTATTTTATTTTTTGTCTTCCTTGTTTTTTTTCGATTTGGTTTCGGTTTTCTTTGTCGTTTCTTTCTTCTCTCCTCTCCTCCTTTTCTTTATTTTTTCTCTCCCTTCTTCCCTTCCTTCTTCTCATATGCATACTCATTTATCAGCCCCCATCTTTTCCAGATCTTCTTCATCCCTCTCTTCCATCTCCCCCTTTCTCTTACACCATCTCTTATGCGCTCCTTTCCTCCCTCACACTACCTTTAACGATCATTTCTCTCTCCTTTCCTCTCCACCTCAATGCTCCATCTCTCTTCCCTCCTCCACCACCTGTCTCCTTCCATCCTTCTCTCCTTCCATCTCCCTCCCTCCTTTTACTCCAT
>NC_091550.1:42824540-42837040 GCF_042767895.1 Penaeus vannamei | reverse complement strand
CTTTTCTCTCTCTTCCTTTCTTTCTTTATTTCACAGGTCAACCGCTATTTGTATATTGCGTCACGGGATTTGTCCCTTCGCCTAAGGGGAGAACCTAGAAGGGGGAAGGGACGGAGAAAGAATGAAAGGGAAGAAAGAAAGAGCGAGAGAAAGAGAGAAAGAAAGCGAACGAAAGGACACACACATACACAGTCACATACACAGACGCACACACATACATAACAATGAAACAAAAAGGGCCGGGGAAAATAGACTGACCACGGGAGTCTATTATGCGTGTGTTTGTACCCCGAAACTTACCTTACATTAGGCACATTACCTGCGTTCAAAGGGCGGGGGAGGGGAAGGGGGGGGTGAAGGGAGGGAGGGAGGGAGGGTAGGAAAGGGAGGAAGAGAGGGAGGGTAGAAAAAGGGGGGGGGGGGGGAAGGGGGGGGGATGGAGGGAGGAAGAGAGGGAGGGTAGAAAAGGGTAAGGGAGTGGGGGGGTGGTGAAGGGAGGAAGGGAGAGGGAGGGAATAGAAAAGGGCGGGGGAGGGGGGCAGAAGGGAGGAAGAGAGGGAAGGGGTAGAAAATGGACGGGGGGAGGGGAAGGGGGAGTGAAGGGAGGAAGAGAGGGAGGGTAGAAAGAGCGCGGGGAGAGGAGATGGGGAGTGAAGGGAGGGAAGGGAAGGAGGGGAAATGGAAAGTAGGGGGTAAGAAGGGGGAAGAGGGAAGGGGGTGATGGACAGAGGAGGGGGTGGAGGGAGGAAGAGAGGGAGGGAAAGGAAGGAGGGAATGGAGAGTAGGGGGGGTAAGAAGGGGGGAGAGGAGGGCGGTGGGTGAAGGGAGGAAGAGAGGGAGGGTAGGAAAGGGAGGAGAGGGAGGGAAGGAGGGAATGGAGAGTAGGGTTTAAGAATGGGGGAAGGAAAGGGGATGAGGGAGTAGAAGAAGGGAGGGAGGGAAGAGAGAGTAGATGGTAGTGGAAGGGGGAAAGGAAGGTGGATAGGGGCGGCTAGGGAAAGAGAGAGAGGGAAGGGAGGGAAGCGATATGGATGAAAGAGAAGGCAAGGGAGGATGGAAGGGAGTAGGGCAGAAGAAGAGGAAGGAAGCGATGGGAGGGATAGGAGGAGAAGGAAATAAGCGAAAGAAGGGTAAGGAGAAAGAAAGATAGAGGGAAGGCGAAAGGTAGAGAAAGACATGAGGCTAAGGTAAGGGAGAGCGGAGGAGGAGGAGGGGGGGGGGTACGCAGACGACCGGGTGCCTGGTAGACGAAAGGAGTCCAGAAGAGAGGGAGAGGGGGGAGAGAAAGGGGGAAAGGGGGGAAAGGGAGAGGGGTTGACAGGGTTCGTCTATCCGAAACACAAACAGCTGAAGATCGCGAAAGTAAACATGGGAGGAAAGCAACTGAATCAAAATAAAGTAGACTGGTTGAAAAGGCAGGGGAAGGGAGGGATGGGAAGGGGGAAGGCTGGGAGACGCCGGGGGGAAGGGGGGAGGCAATGTGTGCATAGGAGGATAGGGGAGGAAGGTGGGAAGAGAGAGAGAGAGAGAGAGGGGGGGGAGGGAATGTAAAGGTGTTGTATGACCTGAGGCAAAGGAGTGGTTTCAATAAACGGGGGATGGGAAAGAGGAATAAAGAAAGAGGAAGAGAGAGAAGAGGGAGGTAGGGTAAGGGATGAAAATGAGAGAAGAAATCATAAGAGAGGAAAATCATACATTTTTTCCCCTCGTTAATCAATGTATATAAATGCTACTGTTTTGTCTAATACAATTGTAAAAGAAATTAATACTAAGAGAGCTTGACGTCTGTATAGGGAGAAAAAATATCTTTAGAAAGAGGGAAAGGGAAGGAGAGGACGGGGAGAAGAAGGGAAGGAGGGAAGGGAGAGTAGAGGGTAAGAAGGGAGAAAGGGAAGGGAATGAAGGGGAGAAGAAGGGAGGGAGAGAATGGAGAGTAGAGGGTAAGAAGGGGAGAAAGGAAAAGGGATAGAGGAGAGAAAAGGGAGAGTAGAGGGTAGGAAGGGAGAAAGGAAAGGAGATGAGGGGAGAGAAAAAGGGAAGGAGAGGGAAGGGAGAGTAGAGGGTAGGAAGGGAGAAAGGGGGAGGAGAAGGCAAGGAGGTGAATGGAGAGTAGAGGGTAAGAAAAGGGAGAAAAGGGGAAGAAGAAGGCAAGGAGGGAATGGAGAGTAGAGGGTAGGAAGGGAGAAAGGGGGAGAAGAAGGCAAGGAGGGAAGGGAGAGTAGAGGGTAGGAAGGGAGAAAGGGGGAGAAGAAGGCAAGGAGGGAAGGGAGAGTAGAGGATAGGAAGGTAATTGATCTTTATTCATTGGACTTAGGTATACATTATAAACATAATTTAAAAATTAATTTCTTTCAAATTAGATTTCATTCATTGTCAAATACTTCAAACACTCATTCACAAACTCATTCATCTTTTGACACAGAACATGGCGTAGGAATAAAGAACACGTGTATGAAAGAAAAAAGAAAAGAAAAAAAAACAGAAAGAAAATACGGTGTGTGAAAACATCTGGAGGAGGAGAAGGCGTGTGGAAACTGGATTAAGATATAAAAACAGACAGACATAAACAGGCACAGATATGCAGACAAACACACAGAGACAGATACAGATATACCAACAGACAGGCAGACGGATATACAGACAGACAGACAGAGACAGACACAGATACAGATAGACAGACAGACAGACGGATATACAAAAAGACAAACAGGCAGACAGACAGACAGAGAGCGAGAAGAGGAGTGGCCAGATAGACAACCGCAAAGAATACACAGACAAGACACACAGAAAAAAAAGAAAGAAGAAAAAGAAAAAGAGAAAAAGAATGGGAAGAAAAAGAGAGAGAAACAGAGACGGGGGAGGAGACGATGAAGGGGGAAAGGAGGAGGGAGGAGAAGGAGGGGGGGGGGGAAGGAAGAAAGAGGAAGGAAGGTAGGAGATGGGGAGTGGAGGGAGGGGGTGGGAGGGGGGTTAGTGCTTGTGTAAGCGCCCCTTGTGCATTCTAAAGAGAAAACGACAAGAAGAGTGCACACAGACCCTTCTCTCCCGCTCTTGTTTGCAGTCGAAATGAGATACATAAAAGATTCAGCTTATTCTCCAAGGCCAGCATCCGCCACGCAGCATCACCATCACGCGCACCATCACTACTCGAGTCACCATCTTGTAGGAGGGAGGGATATCTGTTTTTTTTTTTTTTTTTTTTGGGGGGGGGTCTTCGTTTTGTTTGTTTGTTTGTGAGTGTTTCGTTTGCTTATTTGTTTGTTTTGATATGAGTTGCGCGTGTTTTGCAGCATCACCACCATCACGCGCACCAACACAGATCGAGTCACCATCTTGTAGGCGGATTTTTTTTTTCTTTTTTTTTTGGGGGGGGGGCGGTGGTCTTGGTTTTGTTTGTTTGTTCGTGAGTATTTCGTTTGTTTGTTTGATGCGAGTTGCGTGTGTTTTGATTGTATTTGTGTTGGCGTCATTCTTGTTATTTGAATCATTCTTGTCATGGTTATTATTTAGATCATTTTCCTCGACAACATTATCATTACCATTATGGTTGTTATTATTAAAATGGCCCGTATACATCATAGCTACATATATACATATGTTTTATTTTGTAGGGAGCAGAGAAGCATCGATTTTCTCGCCTCGTTTACACCCGCGACCACAAATCTTATAGACACTAAGATACAAAGCGTTTAATCTCGGGAGTCGCGCAACACTGCATTTCGACTGTTGCGCGACACTCGAGACATTCGCGAGGCTAGATGCAAAGCGTTTAATCTAGGGAGTCGCGCAACATTGTATTTCGACTGTTGCGCGACAATCGAGATAATCACGAGGCTATCCAGAGGCACATTTAGTGACACGAGGATACTCCCCTACCTAGCAACTGTAGCTAGAAATATATACTGCATCGTAACTCCGGACTGTCGCGCAACTGTCGAGCAACTATTGAGCAACATTCGCGAGAGAGTTGCGCAAGAGTCTAATTACCGCGCGACTGTTGTTGGCTTGACTATTTAGGTGTGAACGAAGAGCAGTAATAATGTCGATCGACTGTCGTTTGTCAGAGACATTGGCGAGAGAGTCTGGAGACCGGTGTGTGCGTGTGTGTATGTGTGTGTGTGTGTGTGTGTGTGTGTGTGTGTGTGTGTGTGTGTGTGTGTGTGTGCGTGTGTGTGTGTGTGTGAATGCGGGGCCTTAAGAGGTAATTCGGGCGAAAATGCGAGGTCTCCCCTTCATTCCCCTTTCTTTCTCTCCCTCTTCGCCCCTCAGTTATTCAGAAATCAAACATTCCTCTTATCTCCCCTCCTTCCCTTTCTCTCCTTTAGAGTGAGAGGAAAAGTATTAACACTCCCTTTTTTTCCTAGGGGAGCATATCTGCCTGTCTGTCTGTCTGTCTGTCTCAATCTGTTTGCCTCACCCACACTCTCTCTCTCTCTCTCTCTCTCTCTCTCTCTCTCTCTTTCTTTCTCTTTCTCTCTATCCTTCTCTTCTTTCTTTCTCTCTTTCTCTTTCTCTCTTTCTTCTCTCCTTCCCCTCTCCCTCCTTCTCTTTTTTCTCTCTATCTTCCTTCTTCCTTCCTCCTCTCCTCCTCCTCCTCCCTTTTCCTCCCCCCTCCCTCTCCCTCTCTCCTCTCCCTCCCTCTCTCCCCGTCTCCCTCTCTTATTGTTCTCTCCTTCCATTCCTCCCATTCCTCCTCTCACTCTACCCCCCACCTCCCCCTCTCTCCCCTCCACCCCATCACCCCACCGGATAACCAAAGAGGAATTTATGACCAATTAAATACATTGTCTTTATTCTAATGTCTGGTGTGGGGGAGATACCACGTTATGTGTGTGTGCAAAAGGGGGGTAAGGGAGGAGGAGGAGGGGTAGGAGGGGTAGGAGGGGTAGGAGGGGTAGGAGGGGTAGGAGGAGGGGTAGGAGGAGGGGGGGGAGGAGGAGGAGGAGGAGGAGGGAGGGAGAGGAGGAGGAAGAGGGAGGGGAGGAGGAGGGAGGAAGAGGAGGGAGGAGGAGAGGAGGAGGAGGAGGAGGAGAGGGAGGAGGAGGAGGAGAGGAGGAGAGGGAGGGAGGAGGGAGGGAGAGGGAGGAGGGAGGAGGAGGGGGAGGAGAGAGGGAGGAGGAGGAGGAGGAGGGAGGAGGGGGAGGAGGGGGAGGAGGAGAGGGAGGGAGGAGAGGGAGAAGGAGAAGAAGGAGAGGGAGGAGGAGGAGGAAGAGAGGAGAAGGGAGAGGAGGAGAGGGAGGAGGAAAGGAGAAGGAGAAGGAGAGGGAGGAGGAAGGAGAAGGAGAAGGGAGAAGGAGAAGGAGGAGGAGAAGGAGAAGGAGAAGGAGAAGGAGAAGGAGGAGGAGAAGAAGAAGAAGAAGAAGGAAGAAGAAGAAGAAGAAGAAGAAGAAGAAGAAGGGGAAGAGGAAGAAGAAGAAGAAGAAGGAGGGAGGAGGAGGTGGGTGGGTGGGAGGGGAGGTGTATTGCATATTGCATCAGCGTCCTGATTTGTGCGCCGTTTTGCAGAGTTATGATTGGGGAGGATTGGCACTTTGGGTCTTGGGGTCTGGTTTAATGGGATGAGGTATAGGGGCTATTGTGGCTATTGTGTGTGTGTGTGTGTGTGTGTGTGTGTGTGTGTGTGTGTGTGTGTGTGTGTGTGTGTGTGTGTGTGTGTGTGTGTGTGTGTGTGTGTGTGCGTTGGTGTGTGTGTGTGTGTGTGTGTGTGTGTGTGTGTGTGTGTGTGAAGATGAAAAAGAGAAAAGGAGGAGGAATGATAATAATAATATTAGTAATTTTAATAAAGATGATAATGATCATAATCATAAACATAAAAATAATGGTAATGATGATGATGATAATGCTAATAAGGGAAGTAGTAAAAGTAATAGTAATAGTAGAAATAGTAGTAGTAGCAGTAACAGTAGTAGTAATAATAGTAGCAGTAGTAGTTGCAGTAATAGTAGTAGCAGTAGTAGTAGTAGCAGTAATAGTAGTGATAGTAGTGGTAGTAGTAGTAGAAGTAGCAATAGTAGTAGTAATAACAGTAATAGTAGTAGTTGTAGTATCAGTAGTAGTAGTAGTAGTAGTTGTTGTTGTTGTAGTAGCAATAGCAGTAGTAGTTGCAAAAATACAAAGAGTATAAGAAAAAAAGAGGAAGAAAGGGAGGATGCGGAGGAAGAAGCAGGAGTAGAAAGAAAAACAAGAACAAAAACAAGAAGAGCGTTGGGGGGGGGGAGTAGCAGCCGTGTAAAAATATTTGATGCGCAAGGCAGGTATGGGGGGGGAAGGCAAAGGGGGAAGGGGGAGTGGAGAGGGAGCTTAAAGGGAGGACTAAAATCCCTGACAATTATTTATTCTCTTTAACTCGATTACAGGGGAGGGAAGCTCCTGTCGCCCGAAGTGTAGGCGGAGGGAGGGAGGGAGGGAGGGAGAGAGGGAGAGAGGGAGAGGGAGGGAGAGAGGGGGAGGGAGGGAGGGAGGAAGGGAGGAGGGAGGAGGAGGGAGGAAGGAAGGGAGGAAGGGAGGGAACGGAGATAGGAGAAAGAGAAGAGGGAGATAGGGAGGAAGGGGAAAGAGGTAAAGAGGGAGAATAAAAGGAATAGGGAGAGAGGTAAGGAGGAGGAGAAAGGGAAGCGGGAGTTAAGGAGGAAGGATGTAGGAAAAGAGGTAAGGAGGGAAAAAAAGGAATAGGGGAGAGAGGTAAGGGAGTGGGGAGAAAGGAAAAGGAGAGAGGGAACGGGAGATAGGAGAGAGGGAAGAGGGAGTATAGGGAGGAAGGGTGTAGGAAAAAGAGGTATGGAGAGGAGAAGGAAGAAAAGGAATAGGGGAGAGAGGCAGGAGGGGGGAGAAAGGAAGAAGAAGGAGGGAGGAGAGGGAGATAGGAGAAAGGAAAAAATGAGAAGGAGGGAGAAGAAAGGGAAGAGAGAAATGGCGAGGGAAGGTAAAGGAAAGGGGAAAGAGGAAAAAGAAAAGTAAGTGGGAGAAGGGAACGGAGGGAAAGAGATGGAATTGAGGGAGAACGAAAGAAAGAGGGGAAAGTAGGAAAAAATAAAAAGGAAGAGACAGAAGATGAGTGGGATCCTGGAAGAAAAAGGAGAAACAAAACACTATAAAGAGAGAGTAGGGAAAGAGGAAGGAAACTCAAAGAAAGAGATAGGGAAAATAGAAAGAGAAATGACGAGAAAAGGGAAAGAGAAAAAAGGAAAAATATAAAGAAAAAAAGAAGGAAAAGGAACATCAAAAATAAAAAGAAAAGAAGAGAGAGAGAGAGAGAGAGAGAGAGAGAGAGAGAGAGAGATACAAAAAAGAGAAAGAATAGAGAAACGTTTAAGGGAGACAGGTAAAGATGGCGTCCACGTACCCATCATAGTAATTCACACAAGAGGGGGGGAGGGGTGTGGCAAATTAGGGGGAGGGGGAGGGAGTGGGGGGAGAGGCGAGATTCCGAGCCTATCATAATCACGGGGCATCTTCCTCTTGCTTTCCGGAGGCTGAAATAGGCCTATGCTAAGATGAAGAGGGAGCGGGGGGGGGGGGGGATCTGAGGCACAGAGACGAAATTTGTTTAGTCTTCTTTATGTTTTTTTTTTATTATCTTTTTTTCATTCATTACATTTTTTTTCAATTTGCGGTACAGTTTTTTTATTGTTTTTTATTATTCAATTGCATTTTGAGTGTATTCATGTACGAGATTTGTTTGTTCTTTTTATAGGTCTTTATTTATTTTTATTTATTTTTATTTCTTTATTCATTGCCTTTTTCTATTTCTTGTACAGTTTTCATCGTTTTTTCATTATTCAATTGTTTTTTGAGTGTATTCATGTTTTAGTAACTGTGTATGTATGCGTAGAGTGTATAAATTTCCCTTCTGTTTATAATTTATGTTCTAATCGATGTCTATATTTGTCAATAAATCTATGTATCAATGTAATATCCATATATTTTTATATCAGCTGTTATTGATATCTGTGTGTGAATATATTGCTCTCTCTCTCTCTCTCTCTCTCTCTCTCTCTCTCTCTCTCTCTCTCTCTCTCTCTCTCTCTCTCTCTCTCTCTCTCTCTCTCTCTCTCTCTCTCTCTCTTTCTTCTTCTTCTTCTTCTTCTTCTTCTTCTTCTTCTTCGTCTTCGTCTTTTTCTTCTTCTTCCTCTTCCTCTCATTTCCATTTTTCTCTTCTTTCTTGCTCTCCCTTCCCTCTTCCATCTTATTTTCCCTTCTCCCTCCTATTTTCTATTATCCGTTCCGTCCAATTCCTCCTCTTACCCCCTTCCTTCACTCCCCCTCCCTCTTTCATCCTTTCCTCGCTTCCTCCATCCTTCCCTCCTCCTCTTTCACCCCTTCCCTTTCCCCCTTACTCCTCCTCCCTTTCCCCCATTATCTATCCTCTTCTCCCCCATTCCCCCTCCTTACTCCCTTTCCCTCTTCCTCGTCTCCCTTTCATCCTTTACTCCTCTTCCCTTTTCTCCCATTCTCCCCTCTTCCCCATCCTCCCTTCCCCTTCCCCTCTCCCTCCTCCCCTCTCTTCACCCCCCACCCCTACCCCCACCTATTAAGCACTTATCCAAAGCCTCACCGTTAACCCCATCTATCTATCAGTATCGATCTATCCATCTATCTATCTCCTCCCCCCCGCCCCCCGTCCCCATTGCCACCGGTGTTGACAAGGGCGTACCCTAACCCCCTACATGACAAAGTATGGGCATGGGGTACCAGGTACTTCTGGGCATGGGGAGGCGAAGGAAGCTGGGTTTGGTATGGGCATGGTATGGCATTGCCCGCTGGGTGTCTGGCCCCTTGGTCGTAGATAAAGCAGTAGGCGGAGGCTGATTATATACTTTTTTTTTTTTTTGAAGGAAGGGGCGGGTGGATGACAGGCAGAGGGTGGGGGTTCGACTGAGAGTACGAGAAGGAGAAGAAGAGGGTGAGGGAGAGGGAGAGGGAGGGAGGAAGGGAGGGAGAGAGTGAAGGAGGGAGGCAGACAGACAGACAGACAGAAAACAGCTGGAGGAAGGAAGGATGAGAGAGCGAGGGCGAGAGCGAGAGCGAGAGGGAGAGCGAGCGAGAGCGAGAGCGAGAGCGAGAGCGAGCGAGAGCGAGAGCGAGAGCGAGAGAAAGAGAAAGCGAGAGCGACAGAGAGCGAGAAGGCGAGAGAGTGACAAGAGTTTCCAGAGGTTTGCTTGCTTGCTTCGTTTGTTTGTTTGGTTGTTTGCTTGTTGTTTGACGGTTTGCTTGCTGTTTGCTTGTTTGCTTGTTTGCTGTTTGTTTGTTTAGAGAGATAGAGAGAGAGAGAGAGAGAGTGAGCGAGAGAGAGAGAGCGAGAGCGAGAGGCGAGAGAGAGAGCAGGCGAGAGAGAGAGAGAGAGAGAGCGAGAGAGAGAGAGAGAGAGAGAGAGAGAGAGAGAGAGAGAGAGAGAGAGAGAGAAAGAAAGGCACACGTGTTTCTAGAACGAATTTCCCCAAACGTTTAGCGGAAACAAGACCTCAATGCATTTATGTCATCTTAATAGCTTCATTAAGAAAGTAATTATGATGATCTAATACATTTGCAGATTTTTTTTTTTTTTTTTTTTTTGCGTGAAAGCGAAATTACACGGATGTTATGACGCAATGCTCTAATTAATTGGCATTAATTGAAGAATGACATTACTGTGATATTGTTATCGGGAACAATAACATTACCAAATCCATAATTATTTCTTGATTAATTAGCGCCGGAGGTAATGCGTTTGATTTTGATTTTGTGGAAAGGGGAGGAGGAAGAACGATGGAAAGGGAGTGTGGGAGAAAGGAAGATAGAGAGTGGGAGAGAGGAAGAGAGAGAGTGAGAGAAAGGGAGATACAGAGGCAATGGGAGAAGGAGAGAAAGGGGCATAGAGAGTATTTGACAGAAAGGAGAGAGTGAGAGAAAGGGAGATACAGAGGGAAAGGGAGAAGGAGAGAAAGGGGCAGAGAGAGAGAGTGAGAGAAAGAAAGAAATATATGTGTGTATGTGTATGTAAAGAGAGATAGAGAGTTAGCACCACGTTATGTGAACAAGGTGTTTAAACAATTGTAGCACAGGAAAGAAGGGGAGACAGAGAATTGGAAAAGAGAAGAAGAGAGAGAGGGAGGACGGGGAGAAAGGAAAAGGGAGAAGGCAAGAGGGAAGGAAGAAAAAGGAGGAGAGGGAAAGGGAAGAAAAGAAAGAGAGGAATAGAGACGAGGAGGAAAAGGGAGAAGCCAAGAGGGAAGAAAGAGAAGGGAGAGGGGAAAGGTTGAAGGGAGAATAAAAGAAATGGAGAATGAGGGGAGGCGGGGAGGAGGGAAATGGGAGGAAGGGAAGGGAGGAGGGGTAAGGAGGGGGGAGCAGGTGTGATAACAAATCCAAAAGAAGCGAAAGGGAAGAAGCAGATGGAGATCGGGGTAATTAGAAGAGAAAGGCGGAGAGAGAGAGGGAGAAGGAGAAGGAGAGAGCAGAGAGGAGAGAGAAAAGAGAAAAGAAAGAGAGAGAGAGAGAGAGAGAACGAGAGAGCGAGAGCGAGCGAGCGAAGAAGCGAAACTGCCCGCTGACAGAGAAAAAGAAAAAAAGCTGAGAAACATGTTAGCAATTGCGTGAAAAGGATCTAATTAGGAAAAGTTAATTACACAGAGTAATTAAAAAACGAAAAAGGTAAAGAACAGCGAAACAAGTCAATTAAAAAGAAAGAAAAAAAGATCAAACTGAACTTAAAAATATTTCGAAGAAAAGGTTAAGAAAGAAGAGTGAAATTGATATTTTTCCGGAGTATAAGTGATCTATTTTTTCCAAATATATATTTTTTTCTTTGTAATATCTTGTATTAATTCTTGAAAGACGACAGAAATGCATTAATATAAAGTTGTAAAACTGATAGCAAAAAGTCACTCATAATAAATGTGAATGAGAGAGAGAGAGAGAGAGAGAGAGAGAGAGAGAGAGAGAGAGAGAGAGAGAGAGAGAGAGAGAGAGAACGAGAAAGCAAGAGAGAGAGAGAACGAGAAAGCAAGAGAGAGAGAGAACGAGAGAGCGAGAGCGAGCGAGCAAGAGAGAGCGAGACAGAGAGAAAAGAAAAAAAAAGTGAGAAACATAATTACCTGAGTGCGTGAAAAGGATCTAATTAGGAAAAGTTAATTACACAGAGTAATTAAAAAACGAAAAAGGTAAAGAACAGCGAAACAAGTCAATTAAAAAGAAAGAAAAAAAGATCAAACTGAACTTCAAAATATTTCGAAGAAAAGGTTAAGAAAGAAGAGTGAAATTGATATTTTTCCGGAGTATAAGTGATCTATTTTTTCCAAATATATATTTTTTTCTTTGTAATATCTTGTATTAATTCTTGAAAGACGATGGACAGAAATGCATTAATATAAAGTTGTAAAACTGAAAGCAGAAAGTCACTCATGATAAATGTGAATGAGAGAGAGAGAGAGAGAGAGAGAGAGAGAGAGAGAGATAGAGAGAGAGAGAGAGAGAGAGAGAGAGAGAGAGAGAGAGAGAGAGAGAGAGAGAGAGAGAGAGAGAGAGAGAGAGAGAGAGAGAGAGAGAGAGAGAGAGAGAGAGAGAGAGAGAGAGAGAGAGAGAGAGAGAGGCAATGGCCATAATTCATTACCAAGATGTTATCACAATTGTTCCTATCATCATTATTTCCCAACCAATAAAAACCGTATCAGTTGTATTAACTCAGAGAGGTCTCGCCCTCTGTCTCTCTCTCTCTCTCTCTCTCTCTCTCTCTCTCTCTCTCTCTCTCTCTCTCTCTCTCTCTCTCTCTCTCTCTCTCTCTCTCTCTCTCTCTCTCTCTCTCTCTCTCTCTCTCTCTCTCTCTCTCTCTCTCTCTTTCTCTCGCTCGCTCCCCCAATGCAAACTCTCTAATTTTCCAATTCTAGCCCAGATACCATCACCTGACATATAAGAAATAATTAAAAATGAAAATAAAACCAATCAAATTATACGAAATTCCGGCAACAGTGACAAGCAAAGCAAAACGAGAGAAAAGGGAAGATCGAAAAAAAACAATCAAAATTAAGAATAAAACCAATCAAATTGTACGAAATTCCAGCCACAACGACAAGCAAAGCAAAACGAAAAAAAATTTAAGAAGATCAGGTAACAGCGACAAGCAAAGCAAAGCAAAGCAAAGCACAAAAAAAAGAAATGAAGAAGATCGGAACCGAAGAAAACCGCGTCGTCAGCCGCCAAAACCTCCGTCCCGCGGGGCTAAAATATTTCCCCGGCCGGCCAGACCTCCCATTTACCCGAACGCGCCCGTAACCGGCGGCAAAGAGCCCGCTCCAATAAAGAACGCGCCTTAAATTAAACTACGGCGTGATTAAACATACCTCGGCTAAATGAGGGACATTCATCAGCAGCGAGAAGCCGGTCTGTTTTCATCACCCTCGAGGAAAGATAAATAAGAGAGAACGCGTTGTGCTCGCGCGCTCTGGGTGACGAATGGAGGCGACGCACGCTCATCTCTTTTTTTTCTCTCTTTCTCTCTTTCTATTTCTATTTCTATTTCTCTTTCT
>NC_091550.1:42817040-42819540 GCF_042767895.1 Penaeus vannamei | reverse complement strand
CATGAGAAGGAAAAACCGACAGACAAGGCAGAGCACAACATCCATCAGCCTGTAACCCTTGCCACGTGTTGCTGGAAAATCTGCACGTGTTCCCTCGCACGTGTACCTCCCCCCCCCTCCCCTTATCCCCCTGACACGTGTCTAAACCCCCCTCCCCCCCGGTCCCCTTTACAAGTCATTGATGGCCGTAATTTCGTTATTTTTGCTTGATTTTTCCTGGTATTGCCTGTTTCATGCCGAGGGGTATTCGTTTTGCTGGCTGGTTTTGCAGGGTTTTTCGTTGGTATTGTTACTGGTGTTCTGACAATGGGTCGCGAAAAGGTCAAGAAATGACCCTATATATCAGACTTCCGGTGTTTTGCAGGTTTTTTCGTTGGTATTGTTACTGGTATTATCATTGTTTTTAGCATTGTTATGATGATTATCGCCATAACCTGTCTTGATCATCATCTTCATCATCATCATTGTCATTGTCATCCTCATCTTTATTGCCATCATCATCATCATCACCATCATCATCATCATCACCATCGTCATCGTCAGTATCACCACCACCACCACCACCTCATTGCCAACAATCGCCTCCATCACTGTCCAAAATATTGCTATCACCACCACCACTACCATCACCATAAGCGCCATTACATCACCTACCATCACCGTTATTGCAAAACATCAACATTTGTTCTAACCGTTTCTTGGACGACCTAGCAAGTCGCGGCTTGGGCAGATCGACCAAACCTGTCATGAGGAGCTCGAGATGGGGCCGATTTCCTACCTGGCGGCTTGTCATGAGGGATCCTCGTAGGTGGAAACAAAGGGTGAGGGATCCTCGTAGGTGGAAACAAAGGGTGAGGGATCCTCGTAGGTGGAAACAAAGGTGAGGGATCCTCGTAGGTGGAAACAAAGGGTGAGGGATCCTCGTAGGTGGAAACAAAGGGTGAGGGATCCTCGTAGGTGGAAACAAAGGGTGAGGGATCCTCGTACGTGGAAACAAAGGGTGAGGGATCCTCGTAGGTGGAAACAAAGGGTGGTTGCGGCTGTGCGACCCCGTAGAGTTACCTCCCTGATGATGATGATGATGATTTCTTCACATCACCGGTGTGGTTACTCCCCTCAATTTTCCCTTTGATGCTTCTATAACAATTATTTTATATTTGAATCGGATAACTGCCCCCCTCCCCCCTTCCCTCTGACTCTTGGGAAAACCTCTTTGAAATAAGATACTGATGAAAAGGTATGTTTATTCTATGGAAGTTATTTCTCTACAAGTACGTTTTTTTCTTTCTTTTTTGCTCTCACTATCGGTCGGCGAGAGAGAGAGAGAGAGAGAGAGAGAGAGAGAGAGAGAGAGAGAGAGAGAGAGAGAGAGTGAGTGAGTGAGTGAGTGAGTGAGTGAGTGAGTGAGTGAAAGACAAAGACTGCGTAGATAAGAGACCGAGATAGGCACACAGACAGAGACACAATAACACAGGATGCACTCAACGGCGATCTAACACGATATCAAAATTCTATCATGAACGACAATAATGACCGAAATAGCAGCAAAAGTCGTACCTAAAACCACGCAAACCAACTAGAATCAACGGAATCGAACACTCTGACCCTGCGAATCGGACGCGTTACTCCCGCCTTGCCTTTTGTTCCCTTCCAGCCAAACGGAAGGAAGACAAAAACAAATAAAATGATAGGCCACGTCACCACATCGTCTCGGGTTGCCCTCTCGCACATGTGACCTTTTAAGAGCACGTTTGAGGTCAGACAAGGTCACAGGAGTTAATGACTTAACGGACGAAAATGTCGGCTAGCTTGCATGGGCGGTGTTCGTGATCATTGACTGTTGGCTTCGAATGGCTATTCTTTTTTTTTTACGATTCCGTCTTTGAAACCGCCTTTCTGGCTTATCAAGATATTTAGTAAATAACCGAATGATATATTCATACAATACATTCAGAGAGAATCAACCAAGCCGAAGTCAGTGCCGTTGTCAAGAAATCGGATCCCATAGCAGGCACATGATATCTGACAATGGGTCACGAAAAGGTCAAGAAATGACCCTATATATCAGACTTCCGGGGTCAAAGCGAGGTCAGAGGAGCATCGCAAGGCACTGTGCCAACCTCACTTACAAAGCGAAAGAAGGGACAAGTCGACTAGTGGTGCTAATTGAATAATGAAGAGAGAGAGAGAGAGAGAGAGAGAGAGAGAGAGAGGGAGAGGGAGAGGGAGAGGGAGAGGGAGAGGGAGAGAGAGAGAGAGAGAGAGAGAGAGAGAGAGAGAGATCATGGGAGGGAAAGAGGGAGAGAGAGAAAGAGGGAGAGAGAGGAAAGGAGGGAGGGAGAGAGGAGAAAGGGAGGGGGAGAGGGAAAGAGAGGAGGGAGAGGGAAAGAGAGGGAGAGAGAGAAGAGAGAGAGAGAGAAAGAGAGGGAGAGAGGGAGAGGGAGAGAGAGAGAGAGAGAGAGAGAGAGAGAGAGAGAGAGAGAGAGAGAGAGAGAGAGAG
>NC_091550.1:42807040-42809540 GCF_042767895.1 Penaeus vannamei | reverse complement strand
ACACTCATACATACATACATACATGGATACTTACTTATATACATACATACATACATACATACATACATACATGCAGAAATGGCCATATATATAGATAGATGCGCAGATAGAGGCATAGCTATATATCAACATAGAGATTATTATAGATAAACATATAAACACAGTCAGATTGTTATTTAGATAGACTGATGTGTGTGTGTGCGTGTGTGTGTGTGTTGTGTGTGTGTGTGTGTGTGTGTGTGTGTGTGAGAGAGAGAGAGAGAGAGAGAGAGAGAGAGAGAGAGAGAGAGAGAGAGAGAGAGAGAGAGAAAGAGAGAGAGAGAGAGAGAAGAAAGAAAGAAAGAAAGAAAAACACATAAGGAAACAAATCGTGATATTACTTATAAAAATCATTAAAACAAACGAAAACAAACTTAACATAAAGCGATACACTTATATCCTTATCGCCATATTACGCACTTTTTCCCAGAGTTCGAACACAAAGGTTAAAGTTCTCTTAATATTTTCTCTCACCTTTCCTTCCTCCCTCCTTCACGTCGCTCACCTTCTGTTGCAAAATGTTGCACGCGGGGGGAGGGAGGGGGAGGAGGTAGAAGGGGTTAAGGGAAGGAGAAACAGAAAAGGGGGGGGAGAGAGAGAGAGAAGTTAGGGTGATATGAGGAAGGAAGGAGGAAGGAGGAAGAGGGGAGAAGGAGAGGAAGTGAGAAGAGGGAGAAGGAAGGGTAGAAATAGGAGTAGAGGAGAAGATGGGGAGGAAGGGTGGACGAAACGGAGGGGGAGAAGGAGAAGAGGAAATGGGAGAGAGAGAGATAGACAAAGGGAAAATAGGAAGGGATGGAAAGAGAGGGAAGAGAGACGGATAAAGGGGAAAGGAAGGAATCAAGGAAGGAAGGAGTAGAGATAGCGAAGGAAGGAAGGAGTGGGAACGAGTGAGAGGAGTGGGGAGGAGGGAGGGAAGGAGGGGGAGTAGAGGGAGGGAAAAGGAGTATAAGAGTGGGGGGAGGGAAGGAGGTTGAGGGAAGGAGGAGGGAGGAGGGAGGGAAGGAGTGGGGAGGAGGGAGGGAAAGGGGGTAGGGAGGGAGGGAGGGAAGGAAGGAGGGGGAGGAGGGAGAGGGAAGCAGGAACACAGCAGCGGCTACTGTTTCCCGAGGGGCGCTTTCCTCCGCCCCCGGGGGCAGGCCGTTTGGGCAGCGAGTGGGTACAGTGGACGTGGCAGGGGGTGTGGGGGGTGGCGGGGGTAGAGCGATGGGTAGGGAGGGACGGAGAGGGTGGGAGGGTGGAAGGAGAGGGTGGGCGGGTGGGCGGGTGGGCGGTGGGCGGTCCGCTGGTCACTTGGCAGAGGGCGGCGGTCCGAGCGCATCTGCAACGGACTGTCTTACCCAGGGCAACATTTGGTGTGCATGATTCTACTCTCTGCCCCCCCCCCTCCTCCCCTCCTGCCCTTCTCCTCCTTCTTCCTCGTCTCCTCCCCACTCTTCCCGTATCTCCTACTTCCTCCTCGTTTCCCTAGTTCCTCCGTCCTGCGCCCTCCCGCCGTACCTCAAGGTGGTGCTCGGGTTCCCTGGGAAACGCGCACACACACACACACACACACACACACACACACACACACACACACACACACACACACACACACACACACACACACATACACACACACACACACACACACACACACACACACACACACACACACACAGACATACATACATACATACACACACAGTACACAAACATATGTACATATACAGGTAAACACACACAATTTTCCATATACTCTTTCATCTTTGAATCGTTAAATAGTAATATCAGATATCGTATTTATACTGTTATGTTTTTCGTATGATAAATGTAAACCTATTCAAATTTATACATAGATAATGTATATTTTATATTATAATATACTTCCTTCTACTTTTCTCCAGTAATATGATACACGACACCAAGAACACACACATAAAGAACAAAATGAGAACAAGCAACTGATGACAAAGAGCATCTCGCGTTTCCTTGCAAGATGTTGTCCAAAGGCCTAGCGTCGCATCAGCTGTTTTTTGCCATCAGCTGTTTCTTGAGACGGACACCATCCTTCCGCCTTCTTTATTAAATACCCCGAACAGCTGATTGGTTGGGTGCAATCGATCGCTCACTTAATGGACGAATTTGATACACCCGTAACACCTTTTCCTAACCACCCACCGCACTTCTCCTCGTCCCCCTACTCCTCCTCCCCCTCCAGCACTATACCGCTGTCTCTCATACTCACTATATCTGAACTGAACTGTCACCATGCCTTGCTTCATCACCATTCATAACAGTTCCACTCTCGTGATAATTCCACCATACCTCTTCTTCCCTCTTCCTCCTCCAAATCATACTTATGCACCCCTCCCTCCCTATACCCCCAATGGCTTTCCCCACCCTACCTCTACTCCTTCCCCCTGCCACACTATACACATATACACCTCCTATCCTCACTACCATACGAGTTCCCCGTCAT
>NC_091550.1:42774540-42792040 GCF_042767895.1 Penaeus vannamei | reverse complement strand
AGTTTGTGATCGAGTGATATCTCAGTGTTGAAGCCTTTGGAAATCGTGGCAGTGTGTGTGGATATATACCATCCAATTTGTATCCGAGTATTCCTTGTGAATGCAAAAAATCCCAAGTCCCCAAAATATACCTTATCCCAAAGTCAGTAGCTTTTAAAATCAAACCCATTTTAACAGAAATATTCACCACGCATTTTACTAACGCAGTCTCCCTTTTGTCTCCTTCCCAAAGACCTCGGCCAACGCCGTGTTCGAACTCCGCCTGAAGAAGTTCTCGAACCGCTTCGGCAAGGACACCGAAGGACATTGTTGCAGCGGCTATCGGAACTCGCAAGGACACTGCACGGGTACTTGCAAGACGAAATTTCGCGTGTGCCTCAAGGTTTACCAAGAAGTTATAGACCCGGAATCGCCATGCACTTTCGGTGAGGCTGAGACTCCGGTCTTGGGCGACAACGAAGTGGATTTCTCCAAAGTGGATTTGCAGGGTTTCCGCAATCCGGTGCCCTTTGAGCTCGCTTCGTGGCAGGTAAGGAAAACGGAAATACAAGAGGAAAAATATGCTTCCATCAAAGTGGATGTGTGTTCTGTGTTGGTGAAGAAGAAATGGAAAATGTTTTGATATATAGTAGTGTTCTTTCTCGAAAATGTGGTATTGATTTAATGTACGGAATATGATGCGAAGAAAACTTAGTGAGCGAAAACACCATACATACGCGAAGTCCCAAAGATTGTGAGAATTGTGTCGAAACTTTGCCGTTTTTGAAGGAGTGTACAGTGCAAGACGACGAGGATAAACAGTGATACAGTGCTATTTGGAATTGTGTTAAGTGAAAAATTGCCTATGTATAGTGAATGAATAGAAAAGAACTACACAAGTGAGAGAGTGAGACAGAAGCAGAGAGAGGAGGAGAGAAAGAGAGAGAAGAGAATTGAGGAGAATAACCTAAGTAAAGAGATGGCGAGTAGAGGTAATAATTTTCCTCTCTCTTATGCCTGTTTACTCACTATTCCTCACTCTCTTTCTCGACTTCTCTTCTCGTTCTGAACGGAGCAAAGTGACCCAACAAGTTTTTTGTCCACTTCTTGTTACAAAGTGCATCTTAATCCTTAAACTCGTGTAGTAAAAGTGCATCGAGCAAAGAAGGAACGTTCCCACGGTTGGAAGTGTGAATGTACAGTGTAAAATCATTTTTCATCTTCTGGTCTTTTTCTTTTCGTATTTCTCGTTTCTTCTACTTCAAAATAAAAAATAATCATTATACCTTTTTGGTGCAAAGAAAGTCCCAAAGAAATCAGTGGAAGAAAACAGAAATGTGATAGAAAGGAAGTGGAAAAAAGTGCATTTTATTTGCCGAGACTGAACACGCTTACCATCAGTGTTCTTGACATAGGCCTATGGTGCTATGGTGAAAAAATGTGCTTCGGCCTGTGTTGAAACAGTAACATCAGTTTCACGGCCTATCACGAGTGCTTAAAATACAACTATGGAAAAAATGTTACCATAGACCATAGTGAAAAAGAAAAGATTTTCTCAACCTCTTCAAGTGAGAAATCAAACCAAAGTGTTAAAAAAAAGAGAACAAACTACACCAGTGATTTTACGAAAGTGGTGATGCACTTTCTAGATAAAATCGAAAGAAGTGAAGCATACACCCATCAGTAGATGAGTGTGAGTGAGTAGTCACAGCAGTTAACCCCGGAAAGCCTGACGGAGGTTGTAAAATCATAAACGACTTTCGTCCAAGTGGTAAAGTGTACCTTACGCTGGTATTGATTGCTTTATGGACCGTTGAGAATCGCTCTAAGGAAAAGCTGTAATAGAAGAGAGAAAATTAAGAAGTTTTCCATTCGAGATTCTTGTATAGAGAGAAGATTGTGTCTTAGAAAAGGTGATGATAATATACTTCTAAAACGGCAAAGAACTTCACAATTGATTGATCACAGCACTTTGGGATTCGTGTTTGTGTGTGTTTATGCGTGTGCGTATTGTGTGTACGTACAAGTTCGATCGCCATATTCCGTTCATTAAGTGTATACCGAAAGAGAAAGAAAGAAATGCATAAATATATATAGTAAAGATATACGAAAGAATACAAGTGCTCATGGTGGAAATTTCTTCCTTTTCTTCAACAGGGAACATTTTCGCTCATCATAGAAGCATGGCACGAAGAACCCAACACAACTGCTACTTATGTTGGTGAGTACTTTCGATGTTTTGTTTATTCATTACTTTGCTTACAACAACTACATAAATTAAGGTTAAATTTAGTTATTTTGAAACCGCGTCGCATCGAGTCCAGATCGAAGATCGTATAGGCCTACCTAACTAATATTATCCTTTCATATTCTGATGTTATTAGTATTTTTATATATTTCTAAACTTTGTAATCATGTGTTGACCTGACTCGCGTCTCTTCGGGTCATCCTAATGTGTATAAGATTATAAACCTTAAGATCTCCTTAGGGATTCGGGGACACAAAAGTTAGGTCAGATGGTCACTTTTTTGAGGCAAGAGAGGTCAGATCATGGGACGACGTAGGATGAAAGGGAAGAAAAAGGAGGAAGAGGAGAGATGGATGATAGAGGGGGAGGGGGGAAGTAGCCTAGGTAAAGAGAGCAGTGTTAGGTCAAAGGGCATTTCAGGTCACTTTGCCGACCCTTCGCGAACGACCTAAGATGGGATTAGCAGAAGGTTTTAATTGTTGGTGCCGCCTCCTCTTGAGAGGTCCGACCCATTAAAGCGAGGTAATCTAGCCCTTCTGGAGGATTGTCGTAAAGGTGGCATTTGAACGACGATCGAATGATGCCTTAATGTTGGGTTGGATTTAGTGGTTCTTTATTTTTATACTTATTTATTCATAGTATTTTGAAAATATAAGCTTCTTATTGATATCCAAGTTCAGAGCATAGATATATAATTATCACGTCAATAGTTCCCTAATGTATAACAATAAAAGCACATAAATTACATCAGCACTCTGTAGCGGACAGCGATTAGCATGTGGTCAGCGGACACCAGATGTAAAGACCCAAAACAATAGCCGATGAAGATAGGGAACAGATGGGAGGAGAGAGAAAAGGGGGGGGGGAGGAGCGAGAGGGAGGGAAGGGAGGATGATGGGGGTGGGGGAAAGAGAGAACTGCGTCCGATAGAAGAAGGGAGGGAGAGGGAAGAGAGAGAGAGAGAGGGAGAGGGAATGGCGGTGCATCCGGTTTCGTTGGAGTCGCTAGTGTTTCAGAATACGCCGAGTTTATCGCCCTCCGAATGAGAGAGAGAGAGAGAGAGAGAGAGAGAGAGAGAGAGAGAGAGAGAGAGAGAGAGAGAGAGAGAGAGAGAGAGAGAGAGAAGTAAGCGTCAATGTAGTTCCCTCCCCCTCCCAAAGATCGAAGTAGGATGTGTGGAAGTTGACGCTCGGTTCATGGGTTTTGTGTGTATGTGTGTAGTACCACAGGACGGCCTTCTGGCACCCGTCGTGTTTATAATGTGGAGTGTGTGCGGTCGCCAGCGTTAAACAAATCTCGATTGTTCCTCCACTCTGTCCATTAGTCGGGAAGAAAGAGAAAAAGAGAGAACAAGTAAAGAAAGATTATGATGATTGAGAAATATTGGTGTTTTATGGATTGATGTTTCCACACCATCACACACACAAAAAACACCTTTGACGATCAGTCTATAGCCACGTAAAGGAGCGAGGGTTTCGGGGGAGAAAGATCGCTGGCGGGGGCTTAATAAGTCCCATTAGGTGGCTTGGGGGTTAGGAGGAGGGTCGGAGGGAGAGGGGGACTGGCAGGATATTAGTGGTCGCCCCGGGGCAAGACGGGACGCTCAGGAACCCCCAGGCGGTGTAGGATACCCGCCCTTAGGAACTCCACCAACTGCTGACAACCCGCTCCTGCGTGTGTGTGTGTGTGTGTGTTGGTGCGTGTTCGAATATCGCCCCCTGTCTTTTTCCTCTCGCTGTCTATGTGAGGAATATTTGTGTTGGATGTTAGTCTGTCGGTTTGGGTCCTTCGAAGCTGTAAGGTTTGGTAAAAGGGAGCGAAAGAGGTAAAGAGAGAGAGAGAAGAGAAGAGGGAGAACGTCACAACGGTAGCTTTGTTAGGGAGCGTTTTACAGACGTCCTTTTTCGTAGCTTTTAACCACGTGTGTCTCCTTCCGTTCGCCTAATCCCTTCGCCTTTTTTAGTGTTGTTGGTTCTCGCTGTTGCTGCTGTTGCAAATTCGCCTCTTCTTCTTCTCACGCTCTTTAGCTCTCCCCCTTCCTTCTCTCCCTCCCTCCCTCCTCCCTTCCCTTCCTGCCTCGCTTCCCCGCCCCACTCTTAGTCCCGGCTTACTTTCCTACCAACCTACCTACTTTACCTTTCCCCCCTTCCGCTATTCTCCCTTCCTCCTCGCCTTCCCTTCCCTCTCTTTCGCTCGCCCCCTTTTCCTTCCTTTCCTCCCCTTTCCATGACGACACACTCCAGCGCTTGACCGAACCGCTGTAATTTCCTCCTGTATCTTTCCCCCCGAGTGTGTTGTAATGCGATAGAACACAGGAAAACGATATATGGTTATCATTACACGTGTTTCCCTCCCCCCTTCCCCCCCCTCTCTCTCTCTCTCCCCACCTACTCCCCGTTTCCCCCTCTCACCTCTACCTCCGTCCTCCACTTTTGGTCTGGCTTCCCGGTTCTCTCTCTCTCTCTCTCTCTCTCTCTCTCTCTCTCTCTCTCTCTCTCTCTCTCTCTCTCTCTCTCTCTCTCTCTCTCTCTCTCTCTCTCTCTATCCCCAATCTCCTCGTTTTCTTATCTCTCCTCTTCCTCCTGCTCATGTTCTCTTTCCCCTCTTATTCCTATCCCTCCCATTCCTCCTCTTCCTCTGTCGCTCTCTCACACACACACTATTGTCAAACGTTTTTGCCTCCGTCGCTCCGTTCATTCGCCTGCGCGCGAGAGAGCATCCACCGCCGTCGGAGCAACAGAGGTGAGACGGACGTGGGTGTTCCTCCTCCTCCTTCTCCTCCTCCTCCTTCTTCTTCTTCTTATCTTCTTATGCTTCTTCTCTTCTGCTTTACGTCTTCTTCCTCTCTCCGTGCGAATGAGGTGAGAATAAGGATTAGGAGGAAGAGGAGGGAGGAGGAGGTAGGAGGAGAGGGGGTCGTTATGTAGTCTCCTCTGTAGACTCCTTGAGACGTTCACTCACTCACGAGGAAGGAACGTCCAGTTTTTGCTCCTTGGCCGCCTCCCTTTTTGTTTACATGTGTGTGTGTGTGCGCGAGTGCGTGTGCGTCTTTTAATGGGCCGCGATCGTGGGTAGGCATTTCTCTCTCTTACCTTCCTGTAGGCAAGGTGGAGTAGTTAAGTAATTTTTTTTTTGTAAGTTTTCATGTTTTTCTCGTTCTCTTCTCTTTTCTTCACTTGTCTATACAGACCTTCCTCTTTTTGCCTCTTTCCCCTCCGTCTACCGACCCCTTTCCTCCCCCCCCCCCCTGCGAGAAATCCATTTCCTGTGCTAAGAGTCGGAGTAAACTCACCAATTTAGCGTGAACGGAGAAAAGATGGGGACCTTTGGGCATGGGGGGGAGAGAGAGAGAGAGAGAGAGAGAGAGAGAGAGAGAGAGAGAGAGAGAGAGAGAGAGAGAGAGAGAGAGAAGGGAAAATGGGGTATGGAGAGGGTATTGATAGGGTTGGGGGTAGGGGGTAGGAAGGGGCAGGCATTCGAGAGCGTTCTAACGACTTCTTGGGCAGTTTCAGGTAGTTAGTTTTCTTCTCTCTCTCCCCCTCCCTTATTCCTCTCCTATTTCGCTCTCAACTCGAGTCTTTAGCCCCCCCCCTTTTCTCTCTCTCTCTCTCTCTCTCTCTGTCTGTCTCTCTGTCTGTCTCTCTGTCTCTGTCTCTCTGTCTCTCTGTCTCTCTGTCTCTCTCTCTCTCTCTCTCTCTCTCTCCTTCACCAAAATATAAATAGACGGACAAATAACAATATCGAAGCGTTCCCAGCCCTTTGAAGAACAGCAACTATCTGTGTTCTCCCTGTTCTCCCTGTTCTCCCGTGCTTCTGTTCGTTCGTTGCTTTTTCCCATGGCCTGTGTTGCACGGGGCACGGCGATGACTAACAGCTTAAACGTGGCAATTGCAGCCGTGCTTTAGGCAGGTACGGGGGAGGGAGGAGGGAGGGAGGGAGGGAGGGAGGGGAGGGACTTACAGCTGGTTGGTTCCTTCTTGTTCTTTTTTTTTCTTCTCCCGTTTCTCTTGTTTTATTTGCTTGTTCTTTTGTTTTGTTTTTTTCTTTCTCTGTTCTCTTTGGTTCTTCGTCTCTTCTTTTTTTTCCTTTGAGAGGATGTTATTTTTTTCCGGTAGATTCAAACGACCTTGTAAGATCGTATAGTTTAAGTTGGAAAAAGATAGCAAAACGTGGCATTTAAACGAGAGAGAGAGAGAGAGAGAGAGAGAGAGAGAGAGAGAGAGAGAGAGAGAGAGAGAGAGAGAGAGAGTAAAAAGAAGAAAAAATTAAGAGAAACATTTGGTACCTGCGTGTACCGATACCTAAGTGGTTGGGCATTGTGTATGCAGGGCAACACACGTAACTTCGCTCCTCCCTCCCTCCCAGCCTCTTCCTCCCTCCCTCCCTCCCTGCCCCCTCGCATCACCCTCCCTCGCCCTCCCTCCCTCCCGCTCCCTCGCCCGCCCTCCCTCCCTCCCTCCTCTCCCTCCCGCTCCCTCGCCCGCCCTCCCTCCCTGGCAAGACCCAGCAGCTCGCCAGACACTTTCCCACGCTCCCATGCACTTCAAGTCATGCAGCCAGCGCCATGCACACCTCTCCTCCCCCCCTCCCGCTCCCTCCTCCTCCTCCCTCCCCCTCTCCCTTCTCCGCGCCTCCTTCGCTATTTCTTACGCTCTCTCTTCTTCCTCATCTTCCATCTTCTCCTCCTCCTCCTCCTCCCTTTTATTACCAGTTTCTTCTTCACCTTTTCCTCCCTCACCACGTCCTTGTTTTATCCGTTATTATGTGTTTCTCACGAGTTCCTCTTTTTCCTCTTTATCGGGTTGTGTTCTCACGACAAGGGAGGTCTGGACTCGATGCGCGCGCGCGCCCACGCACACAGGAGATTCACCGAGCATATCGATGAAAAAATTACATCTTTGCCTTTTTATCAGTCTTCGCTTCTCCCTTTTTTTCTTCCGATATTTTTATGTAGATTATCCACGCTCGGTTTCCCATGCCGGAGATGCACTCTGGAAGAAATATGCGGTTTTTAATGTGTTATGGTCGATGCCTCTACGTATCTGCGGAGGCGCGGTTTCATGTAGTCATTTTAGGTTTGCGGGGTTTTTTTGGCACGCCCCCTTTGCCGCCTCATAATGACTCTCTCACTCACACTCGCATCCCCACCTTCTCCCCCTCATAATCCATCTCCCCACCTCTCCCCACATCATTCTCCATCACCACCACCATCTCCTCCCTTCATTCTCCACCCTCCCACCTTCATTCTCCATCTCCACCATCCCCCCCCCCCCTCTCACAGCCACCCCCATAACCCCACGACTGACCCCTCCCCCCTCTCTCCCCCCCCAGAACCGGCCCTGATCACCCGCCTGATGATCCAGCGGTGGCTCGACCTCGGGGAAGAGTGGACGGGCGACGACCACCGCACCTCGCACTCGTCGCTCTCCTACGAGTTCCGAGTGACCTGCCAGGAGAACTACTACGGCGAGGGCTGCCGGAAGTGGTGCAAGCCGAGGAACGACTCCTTCGGCCGCTACGTGTGCGACGACCAGGGCGAGTACGTGTGCCTCGACGGGTGGCAGGGACCCGATAACTACTGTCTCAAACGTGAGTATTTGGAGTTTTCTTTTTTTTTTTTCTTCTGGATTTGAGGGTTTTTTTCTTGGATTTGTTTACTTTTTCTATTTTTTTTCTTCACTATTGATTGCCTTTCTGTTTCTTTGGCTTTTTTATTGTCTCTTTTTCTCTATCTTTGCCGCACATGTTGTAGTTCGACGCGACGCCAGGGTAACACGTGGTTTTGGTTAATTGTTGTTGTTGTTTACCGTCGTCCCGAGTCGTGTCCGCCGCCGCCGCCAGATGGCAGGGCTACGAGGGAAAGAGGGGGGGGGAAGGGGGGGTACAGCGGGTAGTAGTGTGACGTCACGCGTTCGCAGCTGCTACCCGCGCTCACAACGCCTCGCCGCGGTTCATTTAGTTTCACTCCTCATTCACTCTTTTTTTTTTCTTTCTCCAAAAATAAAAATAATGAAGAACAAGAAAGAGTTGGGATATTGGATTTTTTTTCTCTCTCTCTTGGGCAACAAAGCGGTCTCGTCTTGGGATTCAACTTCTCTGAATCACACGCTCTTAAATGATTTTTTTTTCTCTCTCTCTTCTCGTCTTCTCCGAGTTGAGGTGTTTGGCGAGGTGTTTGATGCCATGCGGGAGGGCAAGCCGGGGGGGGGGGAGGAGAAGGGAGGAGGGGAGGGACAGATGTCACAAGCAGATGTGCGTTCGAAGCTTTTCTTTCTTTCTTTCTTTCTTTCTTTTTCTTATCTGTTAGGCCCGGTTTATCGTCAATGTGCGACTTTCGTTTTTATTGATCCTTCGCTTCCTCCTTGTTCCTCTTAGACCCTTCCCACACTTCTTTTTCGAATAAATTCTCTCTTTTGTCATTTTTTTTTAAGTCGTTGATATGAATGCGCATCTCAATATCTTCTCCGAGAGGTAGGCAATGCATAACTAATTTTTTTTTCCTTTCTCTCCCCGTAGCCATCTGTAGCCCCGGTTGCCACGAGTCCACCGGGTACTGCGACCAGCCCAACGAGTGCAAGTGAGTATTGCTTCGGTTATTACCACCGGGGGAGGGAGTGTGGAGGGGGGGGGAAGGTTATTATCACCAGGGAGGGAGGGAGGGAGGGTATTGTCATGGGGGAATATTGTTGTTGTTTTTTTTTTTCTTTATTTTCGTCGCTTCAGGGAAGGGGGGGGGGGGGGGGAAGAGGGGGGTAGAGGGGAGAGATCAGGAAAAAGGACAAAGAGGGAGGAGGAGGAGGAGGGGAAGAGGAAACCGACCTCCTTACGTTTTATTGTTGTTTAACTTGAGGTCCCTCAACCCCTTGGCTAGTGTATCCCCTTACCGCCGAACCGTTCCCTCCTCCCCTACCCGCACTCCTTCTCCCTCCCTACTCCTCTTTCCTCCCTCTTTCCCTCCCGCTCTTTCCTCTTTCCCTTAGGTAAAAGTCAGTTACAGGGGAGGGGGGATCAAGACATGAATTTAAACAGAAGCTCAGGAAGGGGGAAAACGGAGGGTGTTGGGACGAATAAGAAGTCGAAAAGAGAGGCCAAAGAGGAATAGGGGGAGGAGGAGGAGGTGAAGGAGACGAGGAGGAGCTTGTAAGAGGACGCCGAGATCAGGTGTCACTTCCTTGGCGAAGGGCATCATGGGAAGGAAGCCCCGCGAGGCCCGACGAACACTATTGCCGGTCGGAGGACAAGGAGGAGGAGGAGAGGGCAAGAGGTGGCTTCGATGACTTTATAATTAGCCTCTTTTTTCCTCTTCGTGGGACGGGCGGGGCGCGGGAGAGGGCCTGCGTTGATTTGCTCATATATGGTTTTCTTATTCTTGTCTTTGTTTCACTCGTCGCGTGGCTAACGACTCGTTTTCCTCTCCTGCAGGTGCCACAGCGGGTGGAAGGGCCCGAACTGCGACCAGTGCCAGGTGTACCCCGGCTGCCTCCACGGCACCTGCGAGAAGCAGTGGCAGTGCAACTGCATCGAGGGCTGGGGCGGCCTCTTCTGCAACCAGGACCTCAACTTCTGCACCAACCACCGCCCGTGCAAGAACGGCGCCACCTGCTTCAACACGGCCCCGGGCTCGTACTCGTGCGAGTGCCCGCCGGGCTTCTCGGGCACCATCTGCGAGATCATCAACGACACGTGCGCCAACACGCCGTGCCGCAACGGGGGCACGTGCCTGGACGCGGGCGACGACCAGTTCGTGTGCCAGTGCCCCTCGGGCTTCACCGGCCAGTACTGCGAGATCTCCGGGCAGTCGTGCTCCGACCGGCCGTGCCTCAACGGTGCCTCCTGCTCCGACACAGCCACCGGCTACGAGTGCCACTGCCGCGCCGGCTACGAGGGCACCAGCTGCGAGCGCCCCGTCAACGAGTGCGCGTCGGACCCCTGTCTCAACGGCGGCTCGTGCGTGGACGAGCACGACGGCTTCCAGTGCGTGTGCCCCGTCGGCTACACGGGCGACCGCTGCCAGACCAACGTGGACGACTGCGCGCACCGGCCGTGCCTCAACGGCGGCACGTGCATCGACGGCCTCGACTCGTTCACGTGCCGCTGCATCCCCGGCTTCCTGGGCACGCTGTGCCAGACCAACGTGGACGACTGCCGCACGCAGCCCTGCGCCAACGGCGGCACCTGCGTGGACGGCGTCAACGACTTCTCATGCGAGTGTCGGCCCGGCTGGGGCGGCCGTCAGTGCACGACGCGTGTGCCCGTGCCCGTGTCGCCGTGTGCGTCGGCGCCGTGCCACAACGGCGGCTACTGCGTGGAGGCGCCCGAGCTGGCCGTGGGCTTCCAGTGCACGTGCCCGAGCGGGCTGGGCGGCCCCTTCTGCACGGTGGTGACCAAGCCGGCGCCGCAGGTGGACGTGGACGCGTCACCCATGTCGGCGGCGCAGGTGGTGCTGGTGGTGACCTTCAGCGTGGCCGTGCCCGTGCTGGCCGTGGTGTCGGCGCTGGCCATCGTGTGCATGAAGCGGCGCAGGAGGCGCGAGCGCGCGCGCCAGGACGAGGAGGCGCGGCGCCAGAACGAGCAGAACATGGTGCACAACGCCGTCAACGCCGCCAACAACAAGTGCCTGGAGGACCACATGATCATCAACTCGCTCGACTACCCGGCCAAGCCGCTCAACACGCAGCACCACGCGCTGCCGCACCTGCAGGGCGGCCACCACCTGCACCTGCACGAGCCCGACGCCAAGAAGGCCGTCGAGAACACGTACAGCATCGTGCCGGCGAGGAGCACCAAGACCATCAACACCGACGTGTCGCGCCTCTCGCTCGCCGACTGCCTCGAGAAGGGCCTCGACGCTCCCGCCCACGCCCCTGCCTGCCGCGGGACGCCCACCTCGGAGCTCAACGCGCCCTGCAAGGTGCTCCCCGAACCCCCCCTCCCGCGAGTCCACAGCCACAGGTAAGCACGCCTTCGGCAATCAGTCTCTCTCACAAAGTCCTCAGACGAAACCTTATCTGAAATATTGTCTTCTGCCTCTCCCTCTCCCTCTCTCTTCCTCTTCTCCCTCTCTCCCATGCACTCGGACCGCCCCTAACCCCCCTTTCTCTCTCTCTTTCTCTTCTCCCTCTCTCCCATGCACTCGGATCGCCCCTAACCCCCCTTCTCTCTCTCCCGCAGCGATGTGTACAGCAAGCGCAACAGCCTCATCGGCAGCGGAGGCGGCGGAGGCGGAGGCGGAGTGGGCAGCGGTGGAGGCGGCAGCTGCGACATCCACACCTCCACCAACACGTTAACCTCCACCTGTACGCCTTCCACCTGTACCACGCCGTCAAGTGTGTTCGTTATAGAGGAACATTATGATGATGAGAATTACATTGCCACGGAGGTTTAGTGATTCGTTCAAATAATTACGTTTTTTTCTTCGAACTCTACGATGCCTGTAGAAAAGAGAAGAACGAAAAAAGTGAAAGTGAAGAGAAGAGGATGATTTAAGAGAGAGAAAATAATTGACTCTGTGCGATTCTTCTTCGTCTTCATAAGTGTTTAAAAAAAAGTAAGCAGAAAAAAAAGCAAATAAAATTTTGCCCCCGAAAAAAATAAAACATTTTTTTGCTAGTGACGCCAAAAAAAGAGAAACCAAGACTTCTATTACAATTGATAGTATTATTAATTATTATTATTTTCGTTGTTGTTTTCGCCTTCTGGAAGGTGGTGGACGGAGGTTGTGAAAAGGAGGAAAGTACACGAGTTCCCTTCTTCTCGACCTCACGCGTGCAAGGAAGCCACAGCCCCGCAGAAGCCCCGAAAGAAAAGAAACGAAAACAAACAAACTGAAATACTGAAGTGATGTTTTTCACTTCTCTTTAGTCCCAAGCACATCCAAAGATGTTTTAATTTAGGAGCTATCATTACTATTTACTACTTCTACTCTAGTTATGGCTATCTCTTCTCCTTATTTTCGCCGCCTTTCTCTCTCTCTGTTCTTTCTTTTTTTTTGCAAATGTGTTATTTTATTTATTGTTAAAAATAAATCGATTTTTTTTCTCTCACACTCTCTCTTTTTTTTAATTATATATAAATATATATATGTACACTGTAACTTGTGGTATGTGGAATGTGGTACAAAAAATTGTGTTTATATTGTAGTGCCTTCCATGTGAACAGTGGAAATGAACAGTGAACAAATGAACGAAGAAGTATTGTTGTTGTTTAAAGGAGCAAGCACAGTGGCAAAGGGGAGGAGTTTGGTGTGTTTGTGCGAGGAAAACAAGGGACTTAATCAAGCAGACAGTTGCAAGCAAGTAAACAAGGAAGCGACAACACGAAACAAAGATTTTGTTTTTGTTTGTGCTCTCGCGACTGTTTGTTTGTTGTTGTTTTTTTTGTTTAGGAGATAGTGAAATAGCGAAGATATCCACACCGCAAAAAAAGAAGAATTGTGATGAGGAACGGTGGTGACGTCATGACGATGATGGTGACATGATAGTGATGATGGTGAAACCTGTGGTCCTTTTATATATATATATATTTTTTGTGGTCTGTGTATGGAGGCTAATTCATCCCCCTCCCCACCCCTCTTCCCCCTTCTTCCCCTCTCCCTCTCTTCCTATTTCATCTCCGCCCTTCCTACCCACCTCTCCCCCCCCTTTATATGCCGGTTGCCCCCTTTGTCGCTGTGTTGAAGTGTAGTGTGCTGTATAGTGAGAGATACGAACGCTTGTGTCAAATCCACGAAGATATAGTGAGATGAGAGAGAGAGAGAGAGAGAAGAGGGCGAGGGAGAGAAAGATGGGAGAGGAGAGTGTTGAGTGGGGGTGAGAATGAGAGAAAGAGAGAGAGAGATGGGAGATTTAGTGGAAAGAAATATCTTTTCACTTTTTTTTCTCTCTCACTCTTTTAATCTCTTTCCATTTAAATCACACTCGCGCTCATTTACTATTCTCTCCTTTCTTTCTCTCTCTTCCCCCTCCTCTCTTTCTCCCCCCTCCCCCCCTTTTTTCCTCTCCCCCACACAGATCGATCTCAGAGTGATGTTGTGTAGATGTGCCCTTCCCTCCCCCCCTCCTTTCTTCCTCCCTCCCCCATTCCCCCTTCCCTCTTCCCCTCCTCATATTCATATCTGTTATCAGTGATATTCTCTGTTCTCAATATGTTCTCACGCATTTCAAAGCAGGCTTATTCTCATTCAGAAAAAAAAAGAAATTGCCTTTAAAAATAACTGCACGGGCATTATACAAATTCCCGAAGACGTGGCAACACTGGAAGTAAAAAAAAAAAGAAAAAAGGTTTACAAAAAGTGCTAATGTTGTTTCGTATATATGAAAAGTATATAAGAAAGGTTTCAAGAGTATCAAGGTGGATTTAAACCTAACAGAATATTTTTGTAAGCTTCCATCCATTTATGTTTTTTGCTTAAATTTATATGTATTTTTTTTCATTTACCAGCAAAATCACACAAGAATGTTTTGCCAAAGCTTCTTGGGTATTTCTCTCTCTCTCTCTCTCTCTCTCTCTCTCTCTCTTTCTCTCTCTCTCTCTCTCTCTCTCTCTCTCTCTCTCTCTCTCTCTCTCTCTCTCTCTCTCTCTTTCACCCATCGAAGCACAACCAGTATATAAGTATAGGTATTTATAAGTATTTGCTGGTAATTGAAGAAATTTTAAAAAATGAAGATTAATAAATTGAACTGATGAAAACGAGAGAACATAGAGAAAAAGCATTAGATCAATTATTGTGCTTCCCCCCTCTCCCTCCCTTCTCTTCTCGCCCCCTCCCCCCTTCCCCCCCTTTCCCCTCACCCTGGCATGTTCCTTGTTAGTTGATAGTTCCTCGAAATGAGCGGACTAATTCCTAAGTCATCCAATAAAATCTTTCTCTTAGTCAAGAATGTTTGTCTGTTATTATTATTATTATTATCATTATTATCATTAATTATTATTTTTTTCTCCTCATTTTTCCCCTTTATTTCCATTCTGTGCATATTAGTTTCATTTTCTCCTGTGTGAAGAAGTGTTTGATCTTTTTTTGATTTTGTTTTTTTTTGTGTATGTACATATATAGATATATATGTGTGTTTTATATATACAGGATATATATATGTTTATATGTATACTTTTATTGACAAACTATTGCCTTCAGTGTGAAGTTGTTGTCAGTAAGATTAATTTCTTTCTCTCTCTTTTTTTAAATATCCATGTATGCATTAGTCAGCTGATTGATTCTGATGCACATTTGAACATATTAATTATCTATATATTTCAATTTTCGTTTTCCAAAGAGATGACCAAAATGCATTTATTTTATTTTATGTTTTCCTGTATTTTTTATTTGGCTTTTTTTTTCTTTAATAGTTTTTTTTCTCATCTTTCATGTTTGTGCTAAAAAAATATAATGATAATAACGTAGAGGAGTTTAGAAGTTTAGCAGAGTTTGTCTTAAATATGTTTGTGATGTTCCAATTGATGTTTTTTGTAAGCTGAAGTAAACAAAACAAAAAAGTCAAACCCAAAAAAATGAAGTTAAAGCCAAGAAGAAAAAAAATCTATGTTCGTTGTTTCTTTTTTTTATTAGAGAAAAAAAGAGAAAGAGAGAGAGAAAAAAAATACACACTTGGTCACAGTGGGGTTAATGTCTCAATAATTATGTACGGAAGGTGTGTACGTTGTACTTTTGTGTACATTGTACGCTTAGAGAGTATTTAAAAAGAAATTGTAAATATGATGTATATCTGATGTGTATATAAATCGTGTCCTCTGGAGGGAATAAAGTAAAAACCTATTTTTTCAAAACTTTTGTGTTTACTTAAGCGATTCCTGCGGTTGCAATGAAAATGGATTGCGTGTTTCATGACGAAGCATTATTAATAATAAAATCCAGAAAAAAAGGAATAAAAAGATAAACGATGCTGATATTAATGATGAAAATATAAATGATGCTAATACTAATGATGATGAAATGTATAAAGATACGAACTCAAATACAAAAAAAGTTTAAAATGAACCGACAATGATAAAAAACATGCATACAGACATTATATAATATATATATACATATATATGTTTATAGATCAAAAATAAAAACAAAATTGGCATAGAAAAAGGTAACCTACTGCTTCATTAAGGAGTACGTGTTTCCTTGCAAATTGCTTAACCATGACTCTGTCTGACGTGTGTGTGTGTGTGTGTGACAGAGAGAGAGAGAGAGAGAGAGAGAGAGAGAGAGAGAGAGAGAGAGAGAGAGAGAGAGAAAGAAAGAAAGAAAGAAAGAAAGAAAGAAAGAAAGAAAGAAAGAAAGAAAGAAAGAAAGAAAGAAAGAAAGAAAGAAAGAAAGAAAGAAAGAAAGAAAGAAAGAAAGAAAGAAAGAAAGAAAGAAAGAAAGAAAGAGAGAGAGAGAGACACACACACCGGCAGAGAAAAAGGCAAGTCCATATGCGTCTCTACACGAGCGTAAATGCGTGTACCTGAGTGCAACCGATTCCGCAGCAGCCTTGCAACAAAAGTACCTTATAAGGGCACAGCCTGGGGCGACCGATGTACGTGTGTGCGGAGGTCAGTCAACGTTGCAAAGAACAGGTGGGTAGCGTGGGAATATTGCAGCTCTTCGAAGCGGTGGGGGAGGGGGTGGGGGTGAAGGTGAGGGGGGAGAGGGTGAGGGGGAGGAGTGGAGAGGGTTGGAAGGTTGGGAGGGGACGGGGGTAGGGGGGAGAGGGAAGGTTGGGAGGAGACGGGGTAGAGGGGAGGAGAGGGTTGGAAGGTTGGGAGGGGGTGGGGGTGAGGAGGAGGAGTGGGGAGGGTTGGAAGGTTGGGAGGGGACGGGGGTAGGGGGAGGAGAGGGTTGGTAGAGGGTAGGGGGAGGGTAAGGGAAGGTTATAGTAATGGGGGGTGGGGGGTGGGAGGGGGAAGTAGTGGGGAGGTTAATGGAGTTAAGAAAGGGGTTGTCTTTGGGTGAGAGAGGAGGAGGAGGAGGAGGAGAGGGGGGTTAATGGAGTTAGGGAGGGGGTGGGGGGAGGGGACAGGGGGTACTTCCCATCGCTAAAACAGGAGGAGGAAAAGAAGAGGGGGAGGGGGGAAGGGGGAAGAGGGAGGAGGAATTAGCAGGAAAAGGGAAGGGGAGGCAAGGGTGGGATGGGAGGAAGGGAAATGGATATAAAAACGTGCGGATAATGGAAGGAAAAAAGAGAGGGAGAAAGAGGAAGCGAAGAGGAAAAAAGGAAGGAAGAGGAGGAAGAAAAAGGGGGAAAGAAGAGGAAGACAGAAAAAGTGATAATGGGGAGCGAAAGAGAGTGCAAGAAGAGGAGGAGGAAGGAGAGGGGAGAAGAGATTCAGCAAGAGTAAAATGAAGGGAAGGAAGGAGGAGAGAAGAGAAAAGAGGAAGACCCTTCACCCCCTCCCCTCCAACTTCCCTCCCTTATCCCTGTTTCCTCCTTCTTCCTTTCTTTCTTTATCATCCTTATTATTCCCATTCCTCTCTTCCCTCCCTCCCTTCCCTTCCCCCTCCCCCCCCCTCCCCCCCTCCCTCCCCTCCTTCATTCCCTCCCCTCCCTCCCATCCTTTCTTCCTTCCCTCCTTGCTCTCCCTCGCTCCTTCCCTTCCCCCCTCCTTCCTTCCCTCCCTCCCTCCTTCCCTCCTTCCCTCCCTCACCCGCAACCAACCCGGCGTTCCCTTGGGTGAGCTTGAGCGCTGGGAAACCGAGGCAAAGGTCGCAGCGGGCCAACAAAGAGCGGTAACTAGTCTCTTCTCTCGGAGGGGGAGGAGGAGGAGGAGGAGGAGGAAGGGAGGAGGGAAGGAGGACGGAGGGAGGAAGGGAGGAGGACGGGAGGAGGGGAGGATGGGAGGAAGGGAGGAGGGGATGGGAGGAGAGGGGAGGGAAGGGAGGAGGAGGAGCAGGATGGAGGACGGGAGGGGAGGGCGAAGAGGTCAGGCCCCGCCTCGCACATAAGACCGAGTCGCCCGTGCAGTCGGGTCGCCGCCGAGTCGCCTCCCCGTCGTGGAGGTCATCTTGCCAGCAGATCTTACGATTCAGCCGTCCGCCATTATTTCGGCGCTGTCACGTGACGCGGCGACGTGACGTAAGGCCGCGTAACGTAGGTGCGGACGGGGGCGTCACGCTCGGTGAGTGGCCCCGGCGGAGTGCGCGGTGCTTTTTATGAATGACTCCGCGGGTGAGCGCCCCGGGGCACGCGGCGCGCCCGCACGCCCGCACGCCCGACGCTGCACTCGACATGCGTCAAGTCACTTTTTATTAGGTCTGTCTCTCACTTTTTTGACAGATTTCTTTGGCGT
>NC_091550.1:42767040-42769540 GCF_042767895.1 Penaeus vannamei | reverse complement strand
CCCTCCCTCCTTCTTCTTCTTTTCTTCCTCACCCTCTCTCCCTCCATCTCTTCTCTTCTCCTTCTTCTCCTTCTTTCTCTCTTCTCTCCCTCTCGCTTTCTCTCTCTCTCTCTCCCTCCTCTCCCTCCTCTCTCTCCCCTTCCCTCCTCTTCTCCCTCCTCCCTCTCTCCCTCCTCTTCCTCCTCTTCTTTCTTCCCTTCCCTTCCTCTCCTCCTCCCTCTTACTTCCCTCCCTCCCTCCTTCCCTCCTCTCTCTCTTTCTCTCCTCCCTTCCCTCTCCCTCCCTCCCTCCCTCCCTCCCTCCTTCCCTCTCTCCCTCTGTCCCTCCCTCACTCCCTTCCTCTCTCTCTCTCTCTCTCTCGCAAGGTCTAAAGTAACGAGGGCAATTGCCATCGCTGAACCTCGCTTTAACAGCTTCCCTTCACGAGTTTATACGCACCGTGAAGAGGAGAGGGGAGGGGGGAGGGGAGAGGAGGGATTGAGAGGGAAGGAAGAGGGAGAAAAGGAGAGGGGAGGGGGGAGGGGGAGTAGGGCGATGTTGGGGGGAGGATGGGAGATGAGGGAGGAGGGAGTGAGAGGGAAGGAAGAGGGAGAGCAGGAAAGGCGGAGGGAGGGAGGGAGGGAGGGAGGGAGTGAGAGAGGAAGGAAGAGGAGGGAGGCGAGGGAGGGAGACGCAGGGAGTGGGAGGGAGAGGAGAGAGAGAAGGAAAGAAGAGAAAGGAGTGGGTAAGGAGGAGAAAGGAAGGTAACGGAAGGAAGGGAGGGAAAAGGAGTAGGGTAACGGGAAGAAGGAAGTATGAGAGATGAGTCAGGAGAGAGTCAGAGAGAGAGAGAAGAGAGAGAGAGAGAGAGAGAGAGAGAGAGAGAGAGAGAGAGAGAGAGAGAGAGAGAGAGAGAGAGAGAGAGAGAGAGAGAGAGAGAGAGAGAGAGACAGAAAGAAAGAGAACGAGAGAGAGAGAGACAGAAAGAGAACGAGAGAGAGAGGAAAAAGAAAGAGAGAGAACAAGAGAGAGAGGAAAAAGAAGGAGAGAGAACGAGAGAGAGAGAGAGAGAGAAGAGGAAGAGAAACATTTAGAAAGATGGAGAGCGAGAGGGAGGAGCTGGGAGGGAGTGCAGGGCTAGAAGGAGAGCTTTTGGGTCAATAGCGAATGAGCTGTGATGGTCATGGTTGGGCCTCCTCGTTCATGTTGCTTTTGCATCATTATTTCCTCTTTGCTTTTATTTGTGTTTTTTTTTTTGTTTCTTTGTTTTTCTGTGTGATTTTTTTTCGTCTCTTCTTGGTTGCTCTTTGGATCTCTCTGTCTCTCTGTCTCTCGTCCTCTGTTTCTCTGTCTGTCTGTCTGTCTGTCTGTCTGTCTGTCTGTCTATCTGTCTGTCAGTCTGGCTACCTGTCTGTACTTCCGCCTGTCTGTCTATCTGTCTGTCTGTCTGTCTGTCTATCTGTCTATCTGTCTGTCTATCTGGCTACCTGTCTGTACTTCCGCCTGTCTGTCTGTCTGCCTGCCTGCCTGCCTGCCTGTCTGTCTGTCTGTCTGTCTGTCTGTCGTATGTGATGACAGTAATAGGGAGGATAAGGTGCCGAAGGGTCACATACCACCCCCTATCCCCCCTCTTCTCCCCCCCTCCTCCATCTTCACCCCCTGAGAAGCCGAGATCAGAAGCTCCCACAGGGTACAAGATGCTTGGTGGATTCTTATGAGGAAGACGAGGAGGAGGAGTAGGAGGAGGAGGAGGGAGGAGATGGAGGAAGAGGAATGGGAAGAGGAGGAGGAGGGAGGAGGAAATGGGGGAGGAGGAAGAGGAGGAGGAGGAATAGGAAGAGGAGGAGAAGGAGGAAGGAGGATATGGGGGGAGGAGGAGGAAGAAGGAGGGAGGAGGAAGGAGGGGCAAGAAGAAGTACAGAAAATAGAACGATAAAAGAGGGCGAAGACGACGACGAAGAAGAGGAGGAGTAGGAAGAGAGAGAGAAAAAAAGATGAGAGGAACGAGAAAAAGAGTAAAAAGACGAAGAAAATGGAATTGAATACGAGAAAGGTGAAAGAAACGAAAGCGAGAGACGAGAGGACTCTAGTAAATGAGGTAAATCAGATGAAAAAAGAGAATGATGACAAGGCACAATAAAGAACGGAATAACGGAAGAAAGAACAGTAAATGCAAGATGCAGAGGCAAAGGAAATATGGAAATAAATATAGAGCAAGGGAGAGGAACAGAGAGGGGGGAGGGGGGGAGAGTGTGTGAACTCCTGTACCTGAAGTCTCTCACCAGGTGCCTACAAGGACAGTTCTTGTCAATTTGTGTACAGGTACATCTCTCCCTTCCCCCACCTCTTTCTATCTCTGTTTCTTTCTTTATTTCTATTTCTCTCTCTCTCTCTCTCTCTCTCTCTCTCTCTCTCTCTCTCTCTCTCTCTCTCTCTCTCTCTCTCTCTCTCTCTCTCTTCTTCTTCTCTTCTCTCTACTAACTCTTCTTTTTATTCTTTCTTTTTATCCATTTTCTTCCTT
>NC_091550.1:42759540-42762040 GCF_042767895.1 Penaeus vannamei | reverse complement strand
CTCTCTCTCTCTCTCTCTCTCTCTCTCCCTATCTTTCGCTATCTGCCAATTTATCTATTTATTTATTTATCTACCTACCCACCTATCTATATACCACCCTCCCTCCATTCCTCTGTCTCTAATTCCCTCGCTCCCTCCCCCTTCCCCTTCCCTCCCAGACTCTTTCCTACCCCCTTTCCTCCCCCTTCCCTCCCTCCCTTTCCCCCTTATCCCCTTTCCATCCTGTCCCTCTCTCTCCCTCCCTCCTTCCTCCTTTCCCTCCCAAATCCCCCCTCCCTTTCTTCCCCTATCCCTCCTTTTCCCTCCCATCCCCTCCCTTTCCCTTCTTCCCTCCCTCCCTCCCTCCCCTTTTCCTCCCTCCACTTCCCCACCCTCCCCCTTCCTCCTTTTCCCTTTCCCCCCTTTCCCCCTTTCCCTTTTCCCTCCCTTCTCCTCCCTCTCAAAGCAAACGCAAGCAAGCACGCCGCGTGACCGTAGCGTAAGGTCATCCATTCAAGAACTTGCCGACTCACTTCTGTTGGTACTTGTCGCTTCTTCCTTCCTATTCCCTGTAATTAGTGTGTCCTGTCTCTTGTTCCCCTTTTCGTCTCTGTTTTTTTTTTTTTTTTTTACTCTTTTATTCGTGTTTTTTGTTGTTGTTTCTTATTTTGTGTTTGTGTGCGTCTCTCTCTATGCCTTTTTCTGTTTGTTTCTCTCTCGATTTTGATTTCTTTTTCTTTCTCTCTGTTTCTCTGTTTTTGCTTCTCTCTCTCTCTCTCTCTCTTTCCGTTTCTGCTTCTCTCTCTCTCTCTCCCTCTCTCTCTCTCTCTCTCTCTCTCTCTCTCTCTCTCTCTCTCTCTCTCTCTCTCTCTCTCTCTCTCTCCTTCTCTCTCTTTTCTCTATCGTTTCCCCCCCCTCTCCCTTCTCCCCTGCTCTTTCTTCTCTCTTCCTCTGTCCCTCCCTTTTCCCCCCCCTCCCTCCCTCCCTTTCCCTTTCTTTCTTCTTCTCCTTCTCCAACCCTCCATTTCCACACATGCTCACCTCCCCTTTCCTCCCCTTCCCTCCCTCCTCTTACGCATTCTCACCCCCTCCCTCTTCCCCTCTCTCCCTACTTCAGCGCCCTCCCCTTAATGTCATATTCTAAATACTCGCTCTAAGTGTTACCTTCACCTCTCCTCCTCCCCCTTCCCTCCCCGCTGCTTCACCTCTCTTGCCAGAGCCTTTATATTCTTCTTGCCCCTTGTTATTGTTATTTTTCTTCTTCTTTATTTCGTTTTTTTTCCTTTTTTCCTTTTTTTCTTTCTTCTTCTTTCTCGTTTTTTTTCCTGTGTATCTATCCTGTGGATCTATCTGCTTGTTCGTCTCTTCTCTTTCTCTTCTATTTCTATTTCTGTCTCTCTCACTCTCTCTCTTTCTCTTTCTCTCTCTCTCTCTCTCTCTCTCTCTCTCTCTCTCTCTCTTTCACAGTTCCCCTCATAATATAATTCTTTCCTACCTTACACCCTTTCCTTCCCCTCATCCTCCATCTCCACCCCTTCCCCTCGCCCCACCTGCTTGCTCTCTCCACTTCTCTCTCTCCTTCCGCTCCCTACCTCTTCTTTCCTCCCTCCTCTCGTTCCCCTCCCACACTTTCCTCCCTCCGTTTCCCCCTCTCCCCTCCGCCAGCTCCCTCTTTCTCCTCCGTCCCCCCTTCCTCTCTTCCCGTCCGCCTCCCCCTCCCCCCTCCGTTTCCCCCCCTCTCCCCCTCCCTCTTCTCTCCCTCCGCTCCCCCCCCTCTTCTCCTCCTCTCTCTTCCCTGTCTGGCCTCTCTCCCCAATCTCTTCTCCCCCTCCGTTTCACTCCACCCCCTTTCCTCCCGTTTCTCCCCCTTTCCTCCGCCTCCCCTCCGGTCACCTCGGCAATAATTGCATTAGGGTGATAGAAGCACCTCCTTCGTCGTCCTCCTTCTCTCCCTCCTTCAACCCTTCTCTCTCTTTCTTGCTATCCTTCTTATAACCTTTAGTCTCTTCTCTCTTCGTTCTCTCTCTCTCTTTCTCTCTCTCTCTCTCTCTCTCTCTCTCTCTCTTTTCGTTCGCCCTCCTTGTGTCTTTTTTTGTATCGGTCTCTCTTTTTCCTTTTCCCTTTTTCTCTTCTCTACTTTAACCTTCTGCGCATTCTCCTTTCTTTTCTTTTCGTCCCCTTCCGTTTTCCTTTCCCTCTTTCCTCCATTCTTCCTCTTTCAGTTTTCAGTTTTCCTGTCTCTCCTTCTTCCTTCAGTGCCAGTTTCTCTCCCTCTTCCCCTAATTCTCCCATCCCTTCTTCCTTATTTAATTTTCCTATCCCTTCTTTCTCCTTTCCTTCCCTAATATTTCCCTTGGCATATCCCTTATTCATTCCCTCCTTCCTCCCTAATTCTCGTTTCATCTTCCTCCCTCCTCTCACCTGCTGTTCGCCCTCCACCAAAGCCCTTTACCTTGCACCCTCATTCCTCTTCCCTTCCCTCCTTACTGTTTCTTGTCCCTTTAATTCCTCTTCTATCCCT
>NC_091550.1:42737040-42739540 GCF_042767895.1 Penaeus vannamei | reverse complement strand
CCCTTCCCCTCCTCCCCTCCCCTCCCCCCTTCCCCCTCCCCTCCCCCCACCCACAAAGCGAAAAGGCACATTTTGGGGGGAAATCAAATCCCGGCGCCCATTGACCGGGTTCCCTCCGCCGTTGCACGCCGCGACAGCCTCGTCCAATGCTATCCGGGAGAAGTGAGCATTGCAATGGTGGGCAGGAGGAGGAGAGGAGGAGAAGAGGAGGAGGGGAGGGGGAGGAGAAGAGGAGGAGGAGGGGAGGGGAGGGGGGGGGAGGGGAGGAGAAGAGGAGAGGAGGAGGGGAGGGGAGGAGAGGAGGAGGGGAGAGGAGAGGAGGAGGGTAGAGGAGAGGAGGATAGGATAGGAGAGGAGGAGGGGAGGAGAGGAGAAGGGGAGGGAAGGTGAGCAGAGGAGGAAGAGAGGAGAGGAGGCGGAGAGGAGAAGGAGAGGGAAGGTGAGCAGAGGAGAAAGAGAGGAGAGGAGGAGGAGAGGAGAGGAGGAGAGGAGGCTGCAATATCAACGCGACCCAGCCTCCCAAATTGCAATTGCGGTTCACTTGGGCGGAGCGTCTGGGGTGTATAGGTTTGTGTAGAGAGATCTGTGTGTGCGTTTATATATATACATGTGCACATACACACACATATATTATATATACAATACACATAAATATAATAAATAAATAGCTAATACACATACATACACACACACACACATCCATATATATATCCATATATATATATATATATGTGTATGTGTGTGTGTGTGTGTGTGTGTGTGTAGTTTGTGTAGAGATCTGTGTGTGTGTGTATGTGTTTATATATATACATATACACATAAACACACACACACACATACATATATATATGTACATATATATATATATATATATATATATATATATATATATATATATATATATATATATATATATATATATATATATATATATGTATATATATATGGGGAGAGAAAGAAAAAAACAAAGAACTAAAGATAAGAGAAACAGAGAGAGAGAGAGAGAGAGAGAGAGAGAGAGAGAGAGAGAGAGAGAGAGAGAGAGAGAGAGAGAGAGAGAGAGAGAGAGACAGAGAAAGATGCCAGACAGACAGACAAATAACAGAGGAACAGAGAAGGCAAACCAATAAAAGAAGAGAAAGCCAAAAAAAAATGTAGAAGGAAGAGAAATGAATAAGAGAAGAGAGGAACACATGGATAGAAGGAGAGAAAGAAACAGAGGGGCGAGTAGAACAGTGCAGAAGGGTGAAGAAAAATATATAAAAGAATAGAGAAACAAAAATAAGGGAAAAAATAGAGAAATAGATATCGAAAATTATAAAAACACGAATAGAAAATAAATGAGAAAAGAAATGTAAAACAGTAGAGAGAAAAATAAGCATAAATAGAAAACAAAAGTTAATAAAAATGAGGTGAAAGCAGAATACAAAATGACAGTGAAAGAGAAATAACAAAATAGAGACCGATAAGAAAACAGAAAATAACCGTCAGACAGAATTAGAAAACAACTGAGATGCAGAGACAAAGAAAAAGAAATTCAAAACAGAAGATAAGAAAGAAAAGGTGAAAAATTTAAAGAAAACAACAACAAAACATAACGAACAAAAAAGAGCAAATCCTAAAACAACAAAAAACTATTTAAAAAATAAATAAAAGGAAACAAAACAAAACACAGAAGAAAAAACAAAACAAAACAAAAAATGAAAAAAATGAAGGAATGAAAACAAAACTGAAAAACAGAAGAAGAAGAAAAAGAAAAAGAAAAAAAAACTTGAAATATAGAGCACAGGGAGCAACAAGCAAGCAACTTGAAAGTGGTTCGAGGAAGAGAAAGTGAAATGGGCTACCTAAAGCCAAGGGTGTGGGAAGTGTGGGGGAGGGGGAGAGGAAGAGGAGAGGAAGGGGGAGGGAAGAGGAAGGAGAGAGGGATAGTGGTGGTGGGTAGGGGGGAGTGGAAGGCAAGGGGAGGGGAGGGAGGGAAAGAGAGGGAAGAGGAAGGGAGAGGGATAGTGGTGGTGTTAAGGGGGAGGGAGAGAGGGATAGTGGTGGTGGTAGGGGGAGTGGAGGGAGGGGAGGAGGGAGGGAAGAAAGGGGAGAGGGATAGTGGTGGTGGTATGGAGGAGGGAGGAGGGAGGGAAGGGAGAGAGGGAAGAGTAAGGGGAGAGGGAAAGTGGTGGTGGTAGGGACGGAGGGGAGGGAAGGAGGGAGGAAGGGAAGGTAGAGAGGGAGGTGAGAGGGACAGGGGGATGCCAGTGGGTTCGGAGTTTGGGAGAAGAGAAGAGAGGAGAGAGGAAGAAAAAAAAAAAGAGACGTAAATCAATGGTTGAAGAAATGCAACTGGGAAAATAATGGAAATAAGATAACGTTGATAAACAAGGTAAGAAAAATGGATAGAAATCACGCGGTTGTACAAGTACACACAAAAATAGATAGACATTTAGATAGATGGATGGATGGAAGGATGGATATAAATATAACCAGATGGATAGGTAGCGATATT
>NC_091550.1:42712040-42729540 GCF_042767895.1 Penaeus vannamei | reverse complement strand
AGAGAGAGAGGGCGAGCGAACTTCCGTTCCATAGGCCCAGTAACCAGGCCTATGCTTTGATTTATGGCTATAAATTATCCGAAGAGAATAGGCCTGTGTTTATGTGAGTTCGTTTGTTTTATAATTCAGTTATTTTCGGTTATTTGGAGCGGGTGGGGGGGTCAGGGATAGGGGGTCGGGGTCGGGGGTCAGGGGGTGGGAGGGGGGGTGGGAGGGGAGGGGATGGGGTCAAGGGTGGTGATCTTTCCCTTTATTTGTATCAATATTAGTAACGTTATTGTTAATTTTGTTGACGTTATTGTCGTCAATATCATCATCATTACTATAATCATTATCAGTATCATTACTATCATCACTTTCATTATCATTAATGAAATTCATTACCATTATCATTATCATCTTCACCATTATCCTTTTCAACATCTTTGTTATTGTTTGCCATTGTTAACATTAATGTAACGATCTTTCCAATCGCTATTTAATTCGTCTTTCGGGTGACTTTTATCACATTTGTTATCATCCTTATCATTATTGTTATTATCGACGTAGAGAATGAGGGAATAGGGATAAAGAGCCTAGGAAGGAAAGAGATATAGAGATAAAGAAAAAATAGAGAGAAACGAGATGAAAATTAGAAGAAATAGAGAGAAAAGAGAAAGAGGGAGAAAGAGAGAGAACGAGAAAGAGAAATAGAAGAAAGAGAAAGAGAACGAGAAAAGGAAAGAGGGAGAGTGATAGAAAAAAAAAAGAGAAATGAAAACACAATAACTTTAATCTCTCCCAATCAATCGGAATTGTGGGTGTTGCTTGAAACAAAATTGCAAACCCTCCCCCCCCCTCTCTCTTTCCCTTCCTCCACCACCCCCCTCCCCCTCTCTCTTCCTCCCTCCTCCACCCCCCTCTCCCCTTCTCCTCACCCCATTTTCCCCACTCATCTACCCTCCCCCCACTTCTCCCCCCCCTCTCTCACATGCTTTACAAATGTACTTTTCCGCCCGCCCATGCTATCTCCCCCCCTCCCCCTTTCCCCCCCCCTCTTCTTATTACCCCCCCCCCCCCTCCCTCTCCCCTTCAAAGACCTTCATTGTCGCTTATGCTTCGCACCTAATTTGGCCGTAATCATATATTTCTTTTTCCTTGCTCTTTCTGTCTGTCTCTATCTATGTCTGTCTGTCTCTATCTATGTCTGTCTGGCTGTCGCTATCGCTGTTTCTGTTTGTGAGATAGATAGATAGATAGATAGATAGATAGATAGATAGATAGATAGATAGAAAGAGTGTGTGTGTGTGTGTGTGTGTGTGTGTGTGTGTGTGTGTGTGTGTGTGTGTGTGTGTGTGTGCGTGCGTGCGTGCGTGCGTGCGTGCGTGCGTGCGTGCGTGCGTGCGTGCGTGCGTGTGTGTGTGTGTGTGTGTGTCACTCTGTCTCTCTCTCTCTTTGCCTTTACATCTAGCTCTGTCTGTCTTTCTGTCTATCTGCCTGCCTGTCTGTATGTCTATCTGTCTCTCTGTCTCTCTCTCTCTCTCTCTCTCTCTCTCTCTCTCTCTCTCTCTCTCTCTCTCTCTCTCTCTCTCTCTCTCTCTCTCTCTCTCTCTCTCTCTCTCTCTCTCTCTCTCTCTCCCAACACCCCAACGTCTCACCCTCTCAGTCTTTCCACTTCCTCTCTCCCCCCTTCCACCCAACCCTTCCCCCACCAACCCCATCCCCCACCCCCCTACCCTCCGCTGCCCTAACCCTTGCTTTTCCCTTCTCATCCTTGTACTTGTACTTGAAGGACAAGGGCACCAGCACAATTACCCTTGGACAATTACCTCCTGCCACGTTCTGCTGCACCCCTTCCTCCACCCCCTCCCCTCCCCTTACTCTCCTACCTCCCTTCCTCCCTTCCCCTTCTCTCCCTCCCCTTTCCCTTCCCCTTCTCCTCCCTCCCTCCCTCCCCCTTCCCTTACTCTCTCCTCCCCCTTCCCTTCCCTTCTCGTCCCTCCCTCCCTCCCACTCCCTTACTCTCTCCTCCCTCCCTCCCTCCCCCTTTCCTTACTCTCTCCTCCCTCCCTCCCTCCCTCCCCTCCCTTCCCCACCCCTTCGCTTCCCTCTCCCTCTTTATCCTTCCATGCTTTACTCTCCTCTTCCTCCCCTGATTCGCCCTTCCTCTGCTTTATCATACCCTCCCTTCCCTCGCCTCTCCTCTTCCCCTTCTATTCTCTTTCTTTCTTTTCTCTTCCCCCTCCTTTCCACTTCCTTCTTGCTTCTCACTCCCCCTTCGTGCCCTCTTTCCTTCTCCCTTCTTCTCCCCTTCCCCATCCCCCAGCTCTTTGCCCTCCTCCCCTCCCTTGCGTGCCCAAATACAAACATATACATACGTACATACATTCGTATATATACATACATCAACACATAACAGACATACAAACAAACACACACACACACACACACACACACACACACACACACACACACACACACACACACACACACACACACACACACACACACACACAGACACACACACACACACATACATACGTACATATATACATAAATACAAGAATATAAACACACACACACACACACACACACGCGCGCGCGCGCGCACTACTCTCTCTCCTCCTGTGCCCTGCTTCCTCCGCATTCCCCTCCTCTTGCAATTTACCCTTCCCTTTCTTTGCCCTCCCCCCTCTCCCCCCTCTCCCCCCCTGCCCCCCTCTTCGCATCTCACGCCCGATTCTGTTTCTTCTCCCATTGGCGATTTAAAGTGTCCCGTTGTCTACTTAGAAATACTTAGAAATAGTAATCCGTTGTTTTATGGACAACTTAGAAATACTTAAATATACCTAGACATAGTCATCCGTTGTTTTATGGACTACTTAGAAATACTTAGAAAAACTTAGAAATAGTAGTCCGTTGTTTTATTGACTACTTAGAAATACTTAAAAATACCTAGAAATAGTAATCCGCTGTCTTATGGACTACTTAGAAATACTTAAAAATAGTAATCCTCTCTCTTATAGACTACTTAGAAATACTTAAAAACACTTCTACTTCTACCATTACTTAAACTATTCTTCGTTCTACTGCCACTATAATTTAGTATATTTTTAATAACAATCTTGCTTTTACAACCGCCCTCATCGTCTTCATTTTCATTATCGGTTTAATCGCCACATTTCTCGCCGCAATTCTCGACCATCTCACTAGCGAAATGAAATAATCTTTTAAATCAACATTATGCACTTCTCTTTGCCGCAGGAACATCCATCTCAGTTCGGTCTTTTCCATTTCTTTATCTTTCTTTAAGTTCCTCTCTTTCTCAATTCGGTCTTTTCCATTTCTTTATCTTTCTTTAAGTTCCTCTCTTTCTCAATTCAGTCTTTTCCATTTCTTTATCTTTCTTTAAGTTCCTCTCTTTCGCAATTCAGTATTTTCCATTGCTTTATCTTTCTTTAAGTTCCTCTCTTTCTCAATTCAGTATTTTCCATTGCTTTATCTTTCTTTAAGTTCCTCTCTTTCTCAATTCAGTCTTTTCCATTTCTTTATCTTTCTTTAAGTTCCTCTCTTTCTCAATTCAGTCTTTTCCATTTCTTTATCTTTCTTTAAGTTCCTCTCTTTCTCAATTCAGTCTTTTCCATTTCTTTATCTTTCTTTAAGTTCCTCTCTTTCTCAATTCAGTCTTTTCCATTTCTTTATCTTTTTGCCCTCTCTTTCTCAATTCAGTATTTTCCATTTCTTTATCTTTCTTTAAGTTCCTCTCTTTCTCAATTCGGTCTTTTCCATTTCTTTATCTTTCTTTAAGTTCCTCTCTTTCTCAATTCAGTCTTTTCCATTTCTTTATCTTTCTTTAAGTTCCTCTCTTTCTCAATTCAGTCTTTTCCATTTCTTTATCTTTCTTTAAGTTCCTCTCTTTCTCAATTCGGTCTTTTCCATTTCTTTACGAGCCTTTCCCTCTCTTTAAGATCCATTGGTGTTTTCTTTGTTATTTTTAAAAATTTTCTATTCGTATTTATGGGATCTGTGGATTTGCTTTTTTTCTGTTCGTATTTATAGGATCTGTGGATTTTCTTTTTATTTTTTATTTTCTTTTATTTATTTTATCTTTTCTTTCTCTTTGTATTTATAGGATCTGTGGATTTGCTTTTTTTCTGTTCGTATTTATAGGATCTGTGGATTTTCTTTTTATTTCTCTTCGTATCTATAGGATCTGTGGATTGTCCTTTATTTCTATTCGCATTTATATGATCTGTGGATTTGCTTTTTTTCTGTTCGTATTTATAGGATCTGTGTTTTTTCTTTTGTTTATATTCGTATCTATAAGATCTGTGGATTTTTTTCTAATTTCTTTTCGTATTTATAGGATCTGTGGATTGTATTTTATTTATATTCGTATTTATAGGATCTGTGGATTTGCTTTTTTTTCCATTCGTATTTATAGGATCTATGGATTTTCTTTTTTTTCTATTCGCATTTATATGATCTGTGGATTTGCTTTTTTCTGTTCGCATTTATAGGATCTGTGGTTTTTCTTTTATTTAGATTCATATTTATAGGATCTGTGGATATGCTGAGTCGGCGATGCACACATTGCGGATTCAGTGGATGTTAAAATATCCAGGTACTCCACTTCCTCTTCTATCCTCCATCCTTACCTCCTCCACTTCTTCCTCCTACGTCTCCACCTCCTCTTCCTCCTCTTCCTTCTCTTTATCCACCTCCTTCTCCTTTTCCTTCTCTTACAACTCCTCTTTATCTTCCTTCACTTGCAACTCCACCTCATCCTTCTCCTTCTCTTTCTCCTCCTTTTCCTCTCCCTTCACTTGCAACTCCTCCTCCTCCTCCTGCTCCTTCTCTTTCTCCTCCTTTTCCTCTTCCTTCACTTGCAACTCCTCCTCCTCCTCCTGTTCCTTCTCTTTCTCCTCCTTTTCCTTTTCCTTCACTTGCAATTCCTTCTCCTCCTCCTTCTCTTCATCTTCCTACATCTTCTCCTCCTCTTCCTCCTTTTCCTCCACCTGCATTTCCACATCCTCCTCCTATCACCTCCATATCCACTTCTCCTTCGTTCCTATTTATCTTGTCTCCATTTCTGCTACGTTCACATTTATCTCCGTCTCCTTCACCTCCTTTGTCTTCTTCACCTCCCCTCTTTTTACATCGTCACTTCTCTAATTTCTCTTCGCACCTCCTCTTTCTGCACCCTCTATCCCCACACAACCCTCTCACCTATTACTTCTCTTCCTTCTCCTCAATCTCCCCTTCTTCTTACTCTCCCCTATCCCTCTTCTTCTCCACCATCATCTATCCCCATCTCCCCTCCCACCCATATCATCTCCACCCGCTTCATCCATCTCTCCTTCTCTACCCCCACCCCACCTCCGCCATCACCAACCCCCTTCCCCCACCACCCTCATCCATCCCATACCTCGCCCCCCTTTTCTCCCCCACCCCTTATCCCCTCCCAATCTCCCCCACCCCCACCTCCGCCATCACCAACCCCCTTCCCCCACCTCGCCCCCATTTCTCCCCCTCCCTCTCCCAATCTCCTCCCTAACCTCCCCCACCTCACCACTCCCCCCACCTCGCCCCCCCTTTCTCCCCCTCCCAATCTCTCTCCCAATCTCCCCTCTCACCTCCCCAACCCACCATCCCACACTCCCCCCCCTTTCTCCCCCTCCCCTCCCTATCTCTCTCCCCTTTCTCCCCCTCCCCCTCCCATCTCCTCCCTCCCAATCTCTCCCCCTCCCCATCCCCTCCTTGCTTCCCTCTCAATCTCTCCCCCACCTTGCCCTTCCCCCTCCCCCCCCCAATCTCCCCCCCACCTTGTCCCCCTCCCCCCCACACGTACGCACGAGTAAGACCGGATGTTCCAGAAGCTTCGAGATATTAGCGACGACGATGAATGGGTCTCGGCGGCCGGCCTCGAGCTACAGCGAGGGGGGGGGGGGGACTTATTTTCCCCTTTTTTCCCCTCCCTCTTTTCTGTTTTTTTTTGTTTATTTTTATTTACTTTGTTTTTTATCTTTGTTTGTTTGTTTGTTTGTATGTCTGGTTATCTGACTTGTCTCTCTGTTTGTCTGTCTGTCTTCTCTCTCTCTCTCTCTCTCTCTCTCTCTCTCTCTCTCTCTCTCTCTCTCTCTCTCTCTCTCTCTCCCAATCTAAATATAAGTATAAATCAATAAACAAAAAAAACAATCAATCACCAACTGAGAACAAAAACAAACACAAGAACAACAACAAAAACGCCAAAGACCAACAAACAAACAAACAAACAAATAACCCCACGACCTAAAGACGGCAACACAAGCGTGAGTTGCGTGATGGCCATTTAACTCGTGCAATGATGGGCGCTCCCTGGGCAAGCCTCGGGCAAGACGTTAGGGCAGGTGGGCAGGTGGGCAGGTGAGGTGGGCACTGTGGATGGTGGTGGGTAGGGGGGGGAGGGGGGTGTTGGGGAGGAGGGTATGAAAGATGAGGGTAGAGGGATAGGGGTAAATATCCTTTTTGCTCCCTCTCCCTATCTCTCCATCTCCCTTCTCCTCCCTCCCTCTTCCCTTTGGCTCCCTTTTTACCATTTCTTTTTTATATCGACTCCCTCTTCTTTCTCTCTCTTCTCCTTGAACTTTGCCTCTCCTTTCTCTCTTTTACGTTTCTTTCCTTCCCTTTAAATACCCTCCCTCCCCTCTCCCTTTCCTCCCTTTCCTCTTTTTTTTCATCTCCCTTCCCTCCTTTTTGCCTCTCTTCTAACTCCTACACTTACTCTTTACCTCCCCTCTACCTCCCTTTCCCCTTTCTCTCCCCTCTCTCCCTTTCCCCTTTCTCTCCCCTCCCTTCCTTTCCCCTTTCTCTCCCCTCCTTCCCTTTCCCCTTTCTCTCCACTCCCTCAATTTCCCCTTTCCTCCCCTCCTTCCCTTTCCCTTTATCTCTCCACCCTCCCTTTCCCCTTTATCTCTCCACCCTCCCTTTCCCCATTCCTCCTCTCCCCACCCCCTTCCCACTCTTTCCCTCCCTTTCCTCCTCCCCTCTCTTTCTACTCAACCCAAAACTCCCCCTCCCCTCATCCCCTCCTCCCCTAACCCCTCTTCTGTCACGCTCCCCTTCCCCCTGTCTCCCCACTCTCTCTCCCCACTCTCCCCACTCTCCCTCTCTCCCCACTCTCCCTCTCCCTCTCCCCTCTTCTCCCCCGCCCTCTCTCCCCACTCTCCCTCTCCCTCTCTCCCTCTTCTCCCCCGCCCTCCCCGCCCTCCCTACATCGCATGCAGCAGAGCCATCGGAAACCCAAACACACGACGTAATGGAGTCATTGGGAGGCGACTGGAACAAGACCTACGGACACACAGGCAGAGGGATGGACGAACGGAGGAAAGGATGGGAGGACGACGGACAGATAGGTGGATGGACAGATGGATGAAAGGATGGAAGGACGACGGATAGACAGATAGATGGATGGATGGATAGACAGACAGATGGACGGACGAACGGACGAAAGGATGGAAGGACGACGGACAGATAGATGGATGGACAGATAGACAGATAGATGGACGGGCGAATGGACGAACGGATAGACGAATGGATAGACAGACGGGTGGACGGACTAAAAGGGACGGACGGATGGACGGAAATACAGGCATTAACGAACGAACGGACGAACGGACAGATAAATAGATGGACGGACGGACACGTTTTTGCTGTTGTTGTTGTTGTTAATGTTTCTTTTCTTGTTTATAATATTATTTTCTTAGTTTTTGTTGCGGTATATATATATTTTTTTGTCTCCTGTTGTTTTGTTGCTTTTGACTTTGTTCTCATTGATGGGAGGAGGAGGAGGAGGTGGAGGGGGAAGGGGAAGGGGAGGTGGTGGGGGAAGAGGAGGAGGTGGAGGAGGAGGAGGAGGAGGAGGAAGAAAAAGAAGAAGAGGAGGAGGAGGAGGAGGTGGAGGAAGAAAAGAAAAAAGAAGAAGAAGAGGAGGAGGAGGAGGAATAGGAGAAGGAAAACATAAGTAAAAAAAACATAAAAATGGAGAAGGAAAAGAAGTAGATGGAGGCGACGCAACAGAAGAAAGAATGATCACGTAAACCAAGCAACATAACATTGAACAAGAAAAAAAAAAGAACAGAAAACAACGACAGAATCCTCAATAACAAACGAACGAGCGAACAAACGCGCATTCTGACCTTCACCCATCATTTAAGTTCAAACTTGAATGAATCATCAAGTTCATTAAGTTATCTTCTTTTCTAAATTCTTTTTTTTTTCTTTCGTCGTTAACAATGTCTTTTATTTTGGGGGGCTTTTTCTTTGTTTGTTTCCTTTTTTTTCTTTTTCTTCGTCTGGTCTGTCTTCCTCGCCGTCTTCGTTTCTCCTCCTTCTTCATTTCCTTTACTCTTTCTTTCTTTGTTTCTCCTCTTTTTTTTCTTCATCATCCTTCTCCTCCTCTTCTTCTTCCTCCTCCTCCTTTCCTCTTCCACCCCCTTTCTTCTTCCTCCTCCACCCCCCTCTTTCCTTTCCCTTTCCTCCTCCACCCCTTTCCTCTTCCTCTTTCCTTAACCCCCTTCCTCCCTCCTCCTCCTATAACCCTCTTCCTCCTCCTCCTTCTCTTAACCCCTTACTCCTCCATCCCCCTCTTCCCTTTCCCTTTCCTCCTCCACCCCCCTTCCTCCTCCTCCTCCTATAACCCCCTTCCTCCTCCTCCTCCTCCTATAACCCCTTTCTCCCCCCCCCTTGCTCCTCCTCCTCCTCCTCCTCTTATAACCCCCTTCCTCTAGTCCCCCTCTTCCTCCTCCTCCATCTTTGTCTTTCTCCACATCTCCTGCATCTCCTCTAACAACGAACATCGCAATCCTTCCAAAGATAGGAAGGATTGCGGTTACATGCCCTGAGGGGACGGGGAGGAGGAGGAGGAGGAGGAGGAGGGGGAAGAAGGGAGAGGAAGGGGAGATGGAGAAGAGAGGGGGGGGGGAGGAGGGAGAGAGGGGGAAGAGAGGGAAGTGGGAGAGTAGGGGGACGGGGAGAGGGAGGGGAGACGGAGAAGAGGGGGTAAGGGAAGAACGGAGAGGGGAAGGGAAGGAGGGGGAGGAGGAGGGGAGAGGGGAGAAGTGGAGAGGAGGAGGAGGAGAAAGAGGGGAGAGGGAGAGAGGGGAAAGGAGGAGGAGGAGGAGGGTGAGGAGAGGTGGTGAGGAGAGGGAAGGGGAAGTGGAGTGGGATGGGAAGACGAAAGCAAATGGGGAAAGAGAAGGAAGGGGGTGAGGGAGGGGGAGGAGAGATAGTAGGGGTGAGGGATGGGTGGAGGGAGGGGGAGAAGGGACAAGGGAGGGTGGGGGAGAAGGAGTTAGCTGACGAGGGAGAGAGAAAGGAGAAGGGGTGAGAGGGAGATGGAGAGTGGGGAGAGGGGGAAGGGGAGCGGTGACAGGAAGAGGGGTTAGGGAAGGAGGGGGTGCGGGGGAGGGGAGTTTTGTGGTTTTGAGTAGAAAGAGAGGGGGGAGGGGGAGGGGGGAGGGGGAGGAGGGGAGGGGGAGGAGGGGAGGAGGGGAGGGAGGGAGGAGGGGAGGGGGAGGGGAGGAGGAGGATTGAGATGACAAAAAAGGGAGAGAGAAGAGAGGAGGGGTGAGAAGAGGGGAGAAAAGGTTGGGAAGAAGAGGGAGAAGAGGATTTGGAAATAAAGGGGAAAGGATGAGGAAAAAATACAAAATGATGAGGAAAGGGAGCGAAGAAAGGATAAGGAGAGGAAAAGGAGGATAAAATGGGAGGGAGAGAAAGGAGAGAAGTAAAAAGGGAGAGAAAAGGGGGTATTTCGTGCATCAGAGAAGGAGGATAGCTGAAGGGAGGGAGGGAGGGAGGGAGGGGAGGGGTAGGGTGAGGGTGGGAGGGTTCTTCATTTTGTTATCAATATTCTTCCGTTTATCTCATACCATTATCGTCATCATCATCATTATTTTCACGAAAGAATATTTACAACAGCAGAAGCAGTACCAAACAGTATTGAAAGAAATAGTACATACCAGAACGGTGTCGAAAGCAGAAATCAACCTCAATAGACAACAGTAGTAACAAAAGTAGTGAAAAAAAGTAATAGTAATAACAGTAATAGCACAAGTAATAACAGGATGACTGGTTGTTGCACTGTTCTTGAAGCGACGTGGATATTTGCCTTCTTTTAATAACAGTTCATATCTTTCTATTTTCCGCTGTCTGCAATTCCGTGTCTTTGTAGTTCAGGCGAAATCATGGCTATTTTCATACTTTACTACTTATCATTAGCATCGTTGTTCCTGTTTTACGTTTTACTATTATTATCATTTATTTATTTATTATTATCCTTTATTATCCCATATCGTTGTTATCATGTTCTACCATTTCGCATCAATTTTATTTCTGTTATTTGCTTTTATCACACATGGTCTTTTAACAAGGGAAACGAATTTTCAATAACATAACGAGCAATAACAACAAGCCATAACTGATACAGCTACAGTAGAATCAACAACAACAGTCACAACAAAGTACTACAGTACAAACACAGTAATTACAATGACTACAGCTTTATGTAGAACAGGACAAAGAACAGAAGAACATGCATAACACGGATTAGAAAAGGATAAGCTATAAATTAGGAGATAACACCCCGTATTCTTCCCTCCTTCTCTTCCCCCCCTTTCCCTTCCCCTTCTTCTTCCATTTCTTCTTTCTTCTCTTTCTCTTCTCCTCCTTATCCCTTTTTCTCTTCTCCTTTTTTCATCTCCCTCTTCTCCTCCTTTTCCCTCCCCCTCTTCTCCTCCTTTTCCCTCTCCCTTTTCTCCTCCTTTCCCCTCTTCCTTTTCTACTTCTTCTCCACCTTCCTCTTCCCTTTTCTTTTTTTCGCAAACATTGTGTGTGTTTGAGTCTCTGTTAAATATTTCTTTCTATTTCTGTCTACTGCTATGCGAATTTGGTTCTCTGTGCGTTTGTCTGTCTGTCTGTCTGTCTCTCTGTCTGTCTGTCTGTCTGTCTGTCTCTGTGTCTGTCTCTGTCTGTCTGTCTGTCTCTCTGTCTCTCTGTCTGTCTGTCTGTCTGTCTGTCTGTCTCTCTCTCTCTCTCTCTCTCTCTCTCTCTCTCCCTCTCCCTCTCCCTCTCCCTCTCCCTCTCTCTCTCTCTCTCTCTCTCTCTCTCCCTCACCTATTTACATAACAAAAATATTTGCCACCTATGACCTCGACTTACTTCCGCGACCTCGCTTGACCTCCCAGAAGGTTATGAGTCAAGGAGGTCATTCACCCATGCATGACGAAGGCGTTTATTAACAGGGGGGTGAGAACGGAGGGGGAGGGGGGTGTCATGCGTGCCACGGGTTGTCATGAACATTAATCAACGGCGCATTATCCGACTTAAATTAAAAAATTCTCTGAGGGAGGTCGCATGCCATAAAAGGTGTTGTATTGTGTTGTATGTACAGATGCGTTTAGGCAAAACACGCAGACATGACTTCTTGTGCGTGCTTGTATCGTGTGTCATGATTTTGTTGTATTGTATTTGGTGGTGTTGCATTATGCTCTGTGCTGTCATGTCGTATTGCGCTGTGTTGCTTTTCGCTATTGGTATTGCATCGTGTTCTGTTGTATTCTATTGTATGTTTAGATAAACACTAAACATTCAAGTAAAGACACTTTTTTTATATATTTTTTTAAGTGGATAGATAGATACATAGACAGATGAATAAATATGTAGGCAGAAAGGCAGACTAGATGGTTAATGAAATAGATAGGTAGGCAGATAGATAGATAGATAGATAGAGAGAGAGAGAGAGAGAGAGAGAGAGAGAGAGAGAGAGAGAAAGAAAGAAAGAAAGAAAGAAAGAAAGAAAGAAAGAGAGAGAGAGAGAGAGAGAGAGAGAGAGAGAGAGAGAGAGAGAGAGAGAGAGAGAGAGAGAGAGAGAGAGAGAGAGAGAGAGAGAGAGAGAAAGAAAGAAGAAAGAAAGAAAGAAAGAAAGAAAGAAAGAAAGAAGAAAGAAAGAGAGAGAGAGAGAGAGAGAGAGAGAGAATATCTTCAACAAAGACTTGTCCAAACAGAAAAAGAAACCGAAGCAGAAGAAGAAGAGAGAAGAAAAAAAAGAAGACCAAATAAAACAGCAACACCAACAAAAACAACAATAACAAAATGAAACTGAAACAACACATTACTCCCCCCCCCACCCCCCACCCCATCAGATACCTGCAGTAGCACGTGAGTTTACAGGAAAGGGATATGAATGGGGGGTAGGGGGGGTTGGGGGGGTATGTACGATACCCTGGGGCACGGGAAGAGGGGGTGAAGGGGTGATGGGGGGTGTGTGGGGTGGGGGTGGGGGGTTGCAGACGTGCCCAAAGGGTAAGCGCGCCCTTCCTACGCCCGCGGTGACTGGTGGGGGGGAGGGGGTAAGGGGGAGGGGAAAGGGGGGATGATAAATGCACCTGTTTCGGGAGTTTTGGGCATTGTGGTTGTCTGTCTGTCTGTCTGTCTGTCTGGCGGAGAAGGGGAGAGAGAAGGAGGAAGGGAGGAGGGAAGGAGGGAGGGAGGAAGGAAGGAGGGAAGGAGGGAGGGAGGGAGGGAGGGATTGAAAAAGGGAGGGAGGGAAGACGGTCGTCAACAGAGAAATGAAAAGGAAAAAAGAAAACCATTAGAAAAAGACAAAAAGAAAAACTGAAAAAAAGAAAAAGAAAATGAAAGAAGACGAAATACATAAAAAAAGAAAATAATAGAAGGAAGGAGGAACATCAAAAAACGAGAAAAAATCGAAAAGAAAAATTAAGGCAAAAAAAGAAAACAGAAAGAGGAATATAAAAAAACGAGAAAAATCGAGAGAAAAATGGTTAAAAAATAAACATAACGAAAGTTACTGGGGATACCCCCCCCACCCCCCACCCCCACCCCCGAAAACAGCCCAATTTCCTCTTAACTTCAAAAGAAGAAACGAAACGAAATGATAAAAAAGGAAACATTTTTTTTTTTTTTTTTTTTTTTTTTTTTACAAAAATTGAATTACGATTTTCTTGAGGGAGATAAAACCCAAAGCAATGAGACTTGAAGACAAATACAACATCCTGTCTATTTTTCTTTGTTTTTATTTGTTGCATTTTTTTTTTTGTCTAGCAAGTAAAGACTGTAATACATTTCCTTGATTTTATTGATGTTAAGTAGATATTTGCATGAATGAATGGGCTGATAGATACATGAATGAATGGGTTAATGGATGAATACATGAATGAATAAATAAATGAATGAATGAATACATAAATGAGATAATAGATACATGAATGAATGGGTTAATGAATGAATACATGAATGAATAAATGAATGAATGAATACGTAAATGAGATAATAGATACATGAATGAATGGGTTAATGAATGAATACATGAATGAATAAATGAATGAATGAATACATGAGATAATAGATACATGAATGAATGGGTTAATGAATGAATACATGAATGAATAAATGAATGGATTAATGAATACATAAATGAGATAATAGATACATGAATGAATGGGTTAATGAATGAATACATGAATGAACAAATGAATGAATGAATAAATAAATGACATAATAGATACATGAAGGAAGGAATGAGTAAATGAATGAAAGACTTAATGAATGAATGAATTACTAAATGAATGAATGAGTAAATGACTTAACTGATTAGTGGACGAATGGCTAAATGAATGAATAAGTGGGTGATTGAAGTAACAGAGAGGCGAATAAACATGAATGACCGAATAAATGAATAACGAATCAGTGAATGAGCGAGCAAATGAATGAATGAAAGAATTCTCTCTATTTCCTCCTCTCTCCATCTTTACCTTCATCCCACCCCTTCCTTGCCACCCCCTTCCCCCCTTCCATTTCCACTCTCTTATCGTCACCTCAACCACCTTTTCCTTTAAAAAAAGTCTCTCTCTATCTCTCTCTCTCTCTCTCTCTCTCTCTCTCTCTCTCTCTCTCTCTCTCTCTCTCTCTCTCTCTCTCTCTCTCTCTCTCTCTCTCTCTGTCTCTGTCTCTGTCTGTCTCTCTCTCTCTCTGTCTCTCTCTCTGTCTCTCTCTCTCGCTCTCTCTCTCTTTGTATATATATATATGTATGTATATATATATATATATATATATATATATATATATATATATATATATACATATATATATATATATATATTTCTCTCTCTCTCTCTCTCTCTGTCTCTCTCTCTCTCTCTCTCTCTCTCTCTCTCTCTCTCTCTATATATATATATATATATATATATATATATATATATATATATATATATATATATATACATATGTATGCACACACACACATACACATACACACACACACACACACACACACACACACACACACACACACACACACACACACACACACACACACACACACACATATATATATATGATATATAATATACTATAATATATTATAATCAACATCAGTTACTACATGCAATGAAAAGGTTACGGCAGAAGAAAATAGACGAAAAAGGAGGAAAAAAATGAGAGAAGAAAGAAGACGAAAAACAAGACGACGACGAAGAAGGAGGAGGAGGAGGAGGAGGGACCGGAAGGAGGAGAAGAAGGAAGTGAAGGACATTAAAGGAGAAATCCTTAGGAGATAAAATCTGCTTTTTTTTGGTCGGGGGGAGGGGGGGGGGTAAGAGGAGGGAGGGATGGGCTGTTAAAAAAATGGAAGAGGGTACTGGAGAGGAAGGAGAAGGAATGACGGAAATGGGGAAAAGGGATAAATAGGTGGATGGGGAGATAGGTGTAGATAGGTAGACAGATGTGGATAGATAGATCGATAAATAGATAGGTATATGTAGATAGGTAGACAAATAAAGATAAATAGATAGATCGATCGATAGATAGATAGATGAATAGAAAAAGATAGATAGGCAGATGGACAGACTGGCTGAGACAGAGAGAGGAAAAAGAGGAAGAAATATATAAATCCTTAAAGAGAAAATGAGGAAGCAAAGGAAAATGAAAATGAAAGAGAAAGAGGAAGAGATAGATAGATAGATAGAAAGACAGACAGATAGATAGATAGATAGATAGATAGATAGATAGATAGAGAGAGAGAGAGAGAGAGAGAGAGAGAGAGAGAGAGAGAGAGAGAGAGAGAGAGAGAAAGAAAGAGAGAGAAAGAGAGAGAGAAAGAGAGAAAGAGAGAAAGAGAGAGAGAAAGACAGAAACAGAGAGACAGAGAGAAAGAGACAGAGAGAGAGAGATAGAAAGAGAGAGAGAGAGAGAGAGAGAGAGAGAGAGAGAGAGAGAGAGAGAGAGAGAGAGAGAGAGAGAGAGAGAGAGAGAGAGAGGGAGAGAGAGAGAGAGAGAGAGATAGATAGATAGATAGATAGATAGATAGATAGATAGATAGAGAGAGAGAGAGAGAGAGAGAGAGAGAGAGAGAGAGAGAGAAAGAGAAAGAGAAAGAGAAAGAGAAAGAAAAGAGAGGGAGAGAAGAGAAAGACAGAGAGAGAGAGAGAGAGAGAGAGAGAGAGAGAGAGAGAGAGAGAGAGAGAGAGAGAGAGAGAGAGAGAGAGAGAGAGAGAGCGAGAGATAGAGAGAAGAGGAGAGCGAGAGAGACCCGACTCATTTCCTGCCCTACCTTCCTCCCCTCCCCCCTGCCCTCCATCCTCCTACCGTCTCCCACACCCCCTCCCCCACCCCACCCTCCGGCTCCTTGTGCATCCAGGCGTAACATTGCTATGTGTAACAGATACGCAAAACGTGGTCATTAATTGAAACATTTGCGTAAATCTGCGTAAGTGTGAATTAAAGGGGACAGTTTGGAAGAAATGGGAGGGGAAGAGAGAGAGGGAAGGATGGGGGCGAGAGAGAAGGAGAAGAGGGAGAGGGGAAAGGATGGAGAAGGAGAAGGGAAGTAGAGCGGGAGAGGAAGAAAAAGAGGGAGAAAGTGAAGGGAGATGGAGACAGTGGGATGAGAGAAGGGAGAAGAAGGGAAGGGGGAAGAGAAGGCTTTAGAGAAGGATGGAGTGAGCGAAAAAAATAAGGAAAAGATGGAGGGAGGGAGATGGAGAAGGAGAGGGAGGGAAGGATTGGCGGAAGGGTGGGAGGGTGGGAGTGGGAGAGCAAGAGGGGTGAGGGAGAGGGAGAAAGCGAAAGAGCAAAGGAGGGTTAAGGCAAGGGAGAGGAAAGGAGAGAATGAGAGAGAAAGAGATGTATGGATAGAAAGAGAGAGAGAGAGAGAGAGAGAGAGAGAGAGAGAGAGAGAGAGAGAGAGAGAGAGAGAGAGAGAGAGAGAGAGAGAGAGAGAGAGAGAGAGAGAGAGAGAGAGAGAAAGAGAGAGAGAGAGAGAGAGAGCAAGCCACAGAGACATAGTCCCTAAATATGTATTCCAAATAAGTATATGTAGAGAAGCGTACAAGTATTCCTGTACACATGGATGTACAATATATACATAAATAAAATATCTGCATAAATAAAATATATTGCCAAATCTTATATTAAACTTTTACATCAAAATGAGTGTTGATTTCAGAATACGTAACTTGTGATAACACGTTTCAACATGTTCCAGACACGTGCGGTAGCCAATCAATATTGCAAAGATATTATCGAATGATTAAATTGCATCTATTGAAACTTTCGAAAATATTACATCTTACCTTTAGCTTGAAGATAAAAATGACAATCTGCTTGTTATATTGATTACTCCTGTGATTTTTTTTTCTTGTTCACACAGGACAAAAAACAACTTTTTAATGTTGATACAATAAATCAATCTAACACCTATCATACGCAATAATCACTAATCAACACATTTAAACCACTTAATTAACATCATAAATCACTGATCACTTAAACCACTTAATTAACACCAGAAATCACTGAACATTTAATTAACACCAGAAATCACTGAACACTTAATTATCACCAGAAATCACTGAACACTTAAACGTTTACACTTAACACCCAAAATCACTGATCACTTAAACCACTTAATTAACACCAGAAATCACTGCACTTAATTAACACCAGAAATCACCGAACACTTAATTAACACCATAAATCACTGATCACTTAAACCACTTGATTAACACCATAAATCACTGAACACTTAAGCCACTTACTTAACACCATAAATCACTGAATCAAACCACTTAACACCACAAACCACTTAACACCACAAACCACTTAACACATAACACACACACACACTTCCGCCTAAAGGAAGTCAATGGCGGATACTGAACGCAATTCCGACACATTAGCGCGAGAGTCGGTGGACAACAAGGCACGTGCTGGAACTTGCATCTCGGGGGGCGTGGCTTAGGGCGTTGAACAGCTGGTGCGTGCTGTGCAGTGGTAAGGGGGGGAGGGGTGGTAATGGGGGAGGGGGTGGTGGTGAGGGGGAAGGGGGTGGTAAGGGGGAGGAGGGTATGGTAAGGGGAGGGGGTGGTAAGGGGAGGGGTGGTGGTAAAGGGGGGAGGGGAGTGGTGGTAAGGGGGTCTGGTGTGTGAGGCGTGTGGGGAGTGGTGGTATGGGGGAGGGGGTG
>NC_091550.1:42694540-42697040 GCF_042767895.1 Penaeus vannamei | reverse complement strand
TAGTAGTAGTAATGATAGTAATAGTATTAGTAGTAGTAATAGTAGTACTGGCAGCGCTGGGTAGCAGTAGTGATAGTAATAGCAGTTGCTATAGTAGTAGTAATAGTAGGAGTAGATGCATTAGTTGTGTCACTGCAAAAGTGATCGATCGTAAATCATTAGATAAAATAAATCATAGTTATCTCAATCAAAACAATGATATTCAGAATGATACGCTGCATAAAATACAATGCTGAATGATAAAAATAATTAGATACTGTATAAAAAAACGCAAAAAATTATTCTTAAATTATTATTAAATTAAATTATAAAAAGTAGAAAGAGAAATGTGAACAGAAATTCATAGAATAAAAATAGAATAAAAGATGACAGACGAATAAAAACCAAAAGAGAGAGAAATAAAAGAAACATATACTAAAAAAAATCAACAAGCATTAAACTGATGAAACTGAAAAAAATCTCCACACACACTCACACACGAAGAAATAAAAATCACAAAATAACGTAAAAAAAAAAAAAAAAAAAAAAAAAAATCATTAATAGACCTCACACAAACTCCGATCCCCATTCATTGATGCCAAGACACCGTGCAGGCGGAAGACCCCTCGACAAGACAGTGTAGCCAACGAAGCGAACCGTTCTCACACTCTGCTTCCTCTGTTACCAGATCGGCGAGCTCCCTTCTCCGGAAATGCTGAAAGGACGCTCCGCTGGTTGGCTAAGTGGGTGAATGGGAGGAAGGAAGGAGGAGAGGAGGAGGTGGGAGAGGGGAGAGAAAGATGGGAGACAGACGGAGGGAGGGAGTTAAGTAAGGAAGGAGGAGAGGATGGTGTGAAAACAATTGGAGATTGAGGGAGAGGAATTAAGGAAGCACAGAGGAAAGGAGGAGGAGAGGAGGAGGTGGGAGAGGGGAGAGAAAGATGGGAGGTGGAGGGAGGGAGTGAAGTAAGGAAGGAGGTGAGGATGATGTGAAAACAATTGGAGAATGAGGGAGAGGGTGAGAAAGATGGGATAATGAGGGAGGAATTGGAAGCACAAAGGAAGGAAGGATGAGAGGATGAGGTGGGAGAGGGAAGAGAAAGATGGGAGACGGAGGGAGGGAGGGAGTGAAGTAAGGAAGGAGGAGAGAATGATGTGAAAACAATTGGAGATTGAGGGAGAGGAATTAAGGAAGCACAGAGGAAGGGAGGAGGAGAGGAGGAGGTGGGATAGGGGAGAGAAAGATGGGAAACGGAGGGAAGGAGTGAAGTAAGGAAGAAAGGAGGGAAGGAGAATGGGGTGAGAAAAGATGGGAATTGAGGGAGGGAATTTTAGGAAGCACAGAGGAGAGAAGTGAGGGATGGGAGGAGGAGAGAGAATGGGTTGGGAGGGGAGAGAAAAGATGAGAGAGGGAGGAGATAGAGGTAAGAGAGAGGCGCGGGGAATGAAGAGAGAGAGAGAGAGAGAGAGAGAGAGAGAAGAGAGAGAAAGAAAGAGAGAGAGAAAGAAAGAGGGAGAGAGACAGAGAGAGAGAGAGAAAGAGAAGAATGAGAAGAGATCAGAGAAAAAGAAAGAAAGAAAGAGAGAGGGAGAGGAGTAAACACAAATGGAAATCGGGATAAAAATGCGAGATAAAGAAAAACATGAATACAAAGAAAAAGAGAAAGAAGAAGAAAAAGATTAGTAAGAAGACGAAGCAGATGATGATAACGATAAGAAACAACAAACCACAAGAACTAACGAGATGAAATGATTTCGAAATTTATAAAAGGTGATAAACTTAATTGTGCAGTATTAAATGGAAATAAAGATATGATCTGACATGAAAAAGCAACTTAAGAATAAAGAAGACAAAGTAAAACATGAAAAGAAAAGTATTATAGCCACTAAACTCTCTCTCTCTCTCTCTTTGTATGTCTCTCTTTCTGTCTATTCTTGTCTGTCTGTCTGTCTGTCTGTCTGTCTGTCTGTCTGTCTCTCTCTCTCTCTCTCTCTCTCTCTCTCTCTCTCTCTCTCTCTCTCTCTCTCTCTCTCTCTCTCTCTCTCTCTCTCTCTCTCTCTCTCTCTCTCTCTCTCTCTCTCTCTCTCTCTCTCTCTCCCTCTCTCTCTCTTTCTCTCTCCTATCCCCCTCTTTTCCCCATCCTTCCCATCCATCCCTACTTAGGTCCCCCTCCCCCGTCCCTCACCCACCCACCCCCCGTCCCCCACCCCCTCCCTTCATCTGACCTCACTCACGCTTCATCGCTTCACTCAACCGCTTCACTTCACTCACTCTCCCCTGAAACGCTGCAGCAGATGAGTCAAAGATGAGTCAAGGATGAAGCAAGGATGAGTCCCGTACCGCTGGAAGTGCCAGAGGTATACGCACACACACACACGAAACTCACACGGATACACACACACACATATACGTACATACCGGAGGTTCGGACGGACAGGTGTAAATAACTGTCATTTCTCCCGCTTGGCTGAGCTGTTTCCTGTCTCACGCGCACAGGTCCGTTCGACACTCTGTTGCTGT
>NC_091550.1:42675574-42688074 GCF_042767895.1 Penaeus vannamei | reverse complement strand
CTGGGGGGGGGGGGGAGAGGGAAGGAGAAGGGGGAAGGGGAAGGAGAAGGGGGAAGGGGAAGGAGGGGAAGGGGGAGGGGAGGTTGAAAGCAAGCAGCCGAAGGGAGAGGAGTGAAGGGGAGAAGGGGACGGGGGTGGGGCGGTGGGGGAGGGGGGAGGTTGAAAGCAAGCAGCCGAAGGGAGAGGAGTGAAGGGGAGAGGGAGAGGGAGATGGGGGTGGGGTGGGGGGAGGGGGGAGGGGGAGAAGTTGTAAAACTTGGGCCGAGTGATAAAAACGCAATCAACACGTTCGTTATTGCGGGAGCTCTTATGTTTGGGGATAGTGAACGAATTAGGGTTGAAGGGTTGGTCGATGCTGATTCTCTCTCTCTCTCTCTTTCTCTCTTTCTTTCTCTCTCTCTCTCTCTCTCTCCCTCTTCCCCCTTTCTCCCTCTCCCTCTCCCTCTCTCAACTTTTCTCTCTTTCTCCATCTCTCTCTTCCGCTGATCAAACTAATGAGTCCTAAGCCGACGCCACAAAACCATCAGCGAAATGAGAAATTATGCTTTCCCCCCTCGCCCCCTCCCCTCCCCTCCCCTCCCCTACTCTCAATTCTTCCTCGCTTTCCTGATTCTCCTTCGTAACTTCGACGAGTCATTAATTACAAGAGGAAAGATAGTCCTTATGAGAAAGGTGAATAACAAGGGACGTAGACAGTAATACTATTACTATGACTATTACTACTACTACTACCACTAATAATAATAAAAATAATAATAGTAATAACCAGAAGCACTCAGCGAACGCATACCTCCGCCAAGCAATAGGGTCACTGATGAAAAAAATAAATAAATAAATAAAAATCCTGGATCCGCATCATGATCCGGTTCGCCACCAGAATTAAACGACATCTCCGTTGGAGTAAGGCACACCTCGTGTAAAAAATTCATAAAACCCTGTTCATACCTTTTTTGGGTATCGTGCTAACCAACGAACAGATGGTATCCGGATCGCCACCAAAATTGAATGGCATCTAAGTTGGGGTAAGACGCACTGATGGCAAAAATTTAATAAAACCCTGTTCATAACTTTTTTGAGAGTTATCCTGCTAACCTCCGAAAAAACGAAAAAACTAACCAACGCTATCGAAAACTCCTTGGCGGAGGTAATAATAAGAGAGAGGGAAGAGAATGGATGGGGGGATGGGAGGAGAGAGAGAGAGAGAGAGAGAGAGAGAGAGAGAGAGAGAGAGAGAGAGAGAGAGAGAGAGAGAGAGAGAGAGAGAGAGAGAGATAGAGAGAGTGAGAGAGAGATAGAGAGTGAGAGAGAGATAGAGAAGAGTGAGAGAGTGAGAGAGAGAGAGAGAGAGAGAGAGAGAGAGAGAGAGAGAGAGAGAGAGAGAGAGAGAGAGAGAGAGAGAGAGAGAGAGAGAGGTGAGAGAGAGAGAGAGAGAGAGAGAGAGAGAGAGAGAGAGAGAGAGAGAGAGAGAGAGAGAGAGAGAGAGAGAGAGAGAGAGAGAGAGAGACAGAGACAGAGAGAGAGAGAGAGAGAGAATGTCCATAACCAAACCCGATCCAGGGAGGCCGACTAAGATATTACCCAGCGGGACTGCAATTCCCCAAACCTACCTTGCAAATTACAGCAGAAGCGATCGCCAAAGTTTGCCCGATCCATCGTCCTCATAAATCGGCCACGTTCATTGGAAGTCCCCGCTGCCCTCTTAAAATTTCCAGCCCCGGCCACCGTTCAAAACACCCCTGGACTTCCTCCGCTACAGAATGTGGCGCTGGAACTCACGGACGCGAGGCAGCCGGTCGACGTAATCAACTTGGAGTTTGTAAAATTATTTTTTCCTTCCCCATCGTGTTTCTCACAGTCCAGTCTTGAACTCCTCCCCCACCTCCCCCCTCCGATCCTCCCCATCCTTCTCCCCATCCTCCTCCACTCCACTTCCTTTCCCTCTTCCTTCTTCCTCTCTTCCTCTCATTCAATTTCCACCCCCTTCTCCCCCACCGCCTTCCCTCATATTCCTGCTCCTCTCCCTCAATCCTCCCCCTTCCCACCTTCTCACCAGCTTTTCCCCCTTCCTCCCCTACGCATCTACTCTCCCTACCAACCTCTCCACATCCCCGCCTTTCCCCATCTTCCCCTCTATCCCTCTGGGCTCCCTCCCACATTCCCACCTTCGCCCCTGCCCTTTCTCCCCATACCCCATTTCCACTCCATCCCTATCCCCGCACCGAATTCCCTCCCCTTCTCCCTCTATCCCTCCCCCTCTCCTCCTTCCTTCTTCCCTCCATCCCTCCCCCTCTCCCCATCTTCCCTCCCTCCATCCCTCCACCTTCCCCCTTCTTCTCTCCCCCTTCTTCCCTCCCTCCACCCCTCCCCTTCCTCCCTTTCTCCATCCATCCCCTACCTCCCCCACCCACTTCCCCGTCAAATCCCCTTTCCCTCCCCCTACTTCCTCCCAGCTCCTTCCCCTTATATCCCCCCTTCCCCCTCCCCCCCCTCTCTCGCCGTCCGTTGGAGTGAATCGCGTTCGAAAAAAAAAAAAAAAAAAAAAAAAAAAAAAAATCGGCGGCGGCTGCGGCTTGGGTTTGCGCGCGTGATTTAATTGTCTTTGGGGTCGTGACGCGGCGTGTTGACTCAGCCAATTAACCTGATCGAGCTTCGTTCACACCTGGTCTCGCCCCTCGACCGCCCCCTCCCCCTCCCCCCTCCCTACCCCTCTCGAAACCTTCTATTCGCCTGTCCCTGTGCGAACTATCACTCTATTTCCCCTCTCTCCCTTTTCCTCTGTCTCTTTCTTTCTTTTTCTCCATTTTCTCATTCCTTCTCTCTCTTTCTCTTTCTTTCTTTCTCCTTCTCTTTCTTTCTTTCTCTCTCTCTCGGTCTATCCCTCTATCTCCCCCTCCTTCAAACACATTCGTCCTCTATCTCTCTAATCGCTCCCCTTCTACCCCCCACTCCCAATCTCCTCCCTCCCCGCAACCCCCTCCCTTTCCTTCTAACCTTCGTCCTATCCCCTCCCATCCCTCCATCCTCCACTCTAACCCATCCCTTCTCTTCCATCCCCCACCTTATCCCCTCCCTTCCCTTCAAAATTCATCCTTTCACCCTTCCAGTCCCCTCCCTCCCCTCTCGTCCTCACCCCCCTCCCTCCTTTTCCCTCTCCCCTCCTTTTCCCTTTCCCCTCCATCTATCCTGCTGCTCCCACCCCCCTCCTCCGTCAATTGCAATCTCATTTCCTCCATTCGCAGTAAAGAGATAAACGGAACACTGTGATAATTAGATAATAAGTAAAAGGAACACCGGTTGATGGGCAGACAAAAAAAAAAAAAGGAAATAGAATATGATACGGTACAAAGACGCACAACAATATAGAAATACATAATATGCATATACAGGCAGATACAAAGGCATGCATAGACGCACACACACATCTACCTAGAAAGCGAAAGTGAGAGGGAGAGGGGAGAAAGAGAAAGAGGAAAAGGGAGGCAGGGGAGAGGAAGGAAGGGAGGGAGAGGAAGGAAGGGAGAGAGGGAGGGAGAGAGGGAGAGAGGGAGAGAGGGAGAGAGGGAGAGAGGGAGAGAGAGAGAGAGAGAGAGAGAGAGAGAGAGAGAGAGAGAGAGAGAGAGAGAGAGAGAGAGAGAGAGAGAGAGAGAGAGAGAGAGAGAGAGAGAGAGAGAGAGAGAGAGAGAGAGAGAGAGAGAATGAGTAATCCAATCAAAGTAGTAGAAAAAACGATAATCAAGTAAAACGAAATAATAAAAAGAAAAGTAAAGAAAGAAAAAGAAAGAAGAAAAAAAAAAAAACACTAATACGAACAACCAATAAATTACCATACACACAAACCGGAAACTGACTCCCCCCACCCACACTAAACCTCGTTTCCTACTCTCGAAAAATCTCGAACGGAAAAAAAAGACAGAAACATCTCATTAAAACCCAACGAACAAATTAGTCGACGCTCCCCTCCCTCCCCTCCCTCCCCTTCTCCTCCCTCCCATTCCCCCTTCGCCTTGCCATACTATCCCGTATTCTCCCTTCTTTTCCAGTCCCTCTTCGCCATGCCATTCTCTATTCTCCCATTCTATTTTCTATTCCCTCTTCGCCTTGCCATACCATCCCCTATTCTCCCTTTCTTTCCCCTATTCCCACCTTTGCCTTGTCATGCCATTCCCTATTCTCCATTTCCCCTCCTATTCCCTCTTCGCCTTGCCATTCCATCCCCTATTTCCCTTTCGCCTTGTCATACCGTCCCCTATTCTCCCTTTCCCTTCCTATTCCATTTTCACCTAGACATGTCATCCCTAATCTCCCTTTCCCCTCCTATTCCCAACCTTTTGCCTTGGCATACCATCCCCTATCCCTCCTTTCCCTCTCCTTATTTCTTTATATGCAATACACTCCCCTCCCTTATTCCCTCTTTCTACTTGACCGTCTATATATCCTTACGGTTCCTTCATTCTTCAACCCTTGCGCCTTTCCCTACCTTCTCCTAACTTCCCTTGCCTTTCCTCCCTCCCTTAATTACCCTCCTCACTCCCTCCCCCTCCCCTTCTCCTACCCTACATCCTTCCCTCCCCACTCAACCCTCCCCCTTCAATACCCCCCTTCAATATCCCAATACAACCCCCCCTTCAATCCCACAATACACCCCCTCCCCCCTTCAAAACGGACGCTTAATCAGAACGTAATTCAGCTCGCCAATTAAAAGCAACAAACGCCCAATTTAACCCACCCACATCCACCCCCACATCCTCGTACCCCCCACCCCCACCCCCACCCCCAAACCCTCTCCTCCGAGCTAAATAATGAGACACGAATTTGAAAAAAAAAAAAAAAATCAAAATCAAAATGGATTAAAAGTCTTTTAATCATATATCATAAGCGAACGGAAACATTTTTCGCCGTCACGCCCGCCGCGCCGCCGCCATCGCCGCCGCAACCTGCCTTCCCCCCCTTCCCCTTCCCCCCATCCCCCCCATCATCCCTGCCCTATTCCCCTCCATCCCTGACCATACTCCTCCCTCTTCTTGGCGGACAAACGGCAGCCTATCCAGTGCTTCATTAGATTATATATTCGAATATGTACACTAACTAACATAGATAGATAGAATCAGAGGGGGTAGGAGAGAGAGAGAGAGAGAGAGAGAGAGAGAGAGAGAGAGAGAGAGAGAGAGAGAGAGTGAGTGAGAGAGAGAGAGTGAGAGAGAGAGAGAAGAGAGAAGAGAGAAGAGAGAGAGAGAGAGAGAGAGAGAGAGAGAGAGAGAGACAGAGAGAAAGAGAGAGAGAGAGAGAGAGAGAGAAGAGAGAGAAGAGAGAGAGAGAGAGAGAGAGAGAGAAGTGAGATAAGAGAGAGAGAGAGAGAGAGAGAGAGAGATGAGAGAGAGAGAGAGAGAGAGAGAGAGAGAGAGAGAGAGAGAGAGAGAGAGAGAGAGAAGAGAGAGAGAGAGAGAGAGAGAGAGAGAGAGAGAGAGAGAGAGAGAGAGAGAGAGAGAGAGAGAGAGAGAGAGAGAGAGAGAGAGAGAGAGAGAGAGAGAGAGAGAGAGGAGAGAGAGAGAGAGAGAGAGAGAGAGAGAGAGAGAGAGAGAGAGAGAGAGAGAGAGAGAGAGGGAGAGAGAGAGAAATGAATCGACCCGCGCCTTTTATCCATTACGTTGCAGATTCATTATAGTGATAACCGTAGACTCCCCTCCCCCCACTCTTCCTCCTCCTCCTCCTACTCTCTTGTTACCCCTTTCCCCCTTCCTCCCTCCTCTTTCTTCTCACCCCTTACCCGTCTCTCTCTCTCTCTCTCTCTCTCTCTCTCTCTCTCTCTCTCTCTCTCTCTCTCTCTCTCTCTCTCTCTCTCTCTCTCTCTCTCTCTCCCTCCCTAACCGTTTATCCAACCCGAAAATCTGAAATCCCGTTCAATATACAAAACGCAAATACAATTAAAACCAAAACAAGAACGATCCTCTCTTTAACAATAAAAACATAAATAAATAAAATAAACATACTTAAAAAAAACCTCTTTCGTACATCAAAATCCAACTCGCCGGCATTCACCCGAGCTAACACAAAATGCATAAAAAAAACAAAAACAAAACACACATCCAAATAAAGTACCTTGTCCTCGATGTAAATGAATGAGGTCTTTCGTGAATAATTAAGCATAGATAAACATTACGAAAAGGCTACTTTCTCTTCTACGCATCATCAAGCACAGTTGGGACACGCCGGTCCTAATCTATCAATATTAGCAATGTTTATATATTGACTTTACTTAAAAACATTTACAGACATACGCACAAACAAACAAACAAGCACATGCACGCACGCACGCACGCACGCACACACACACACACACACACACACACACACACACATAGACACGCAGTCAAACACACACACATAGACACGCAGTCAAACACACACACACACACACACACACACACACACACACACACACACACACACACACACACACACACACACACACACACACACACACACACACAGTCATTTGTCAAGGGTCACGCCCCGTCACCCTGCCACCCTGCCGCTGGGAAATATGTCCACCTGATTCACGCCCTCCCTCTCCTTTCCCCTTTTATCCCCTTCTCTCTTCTATTCCCTTTTCCTCTCCGTCCTCTCTCTCCTCTCCCCCCCCTCTTTACAACTATTAAGAAATTATAACAACAAGGAGAACAACATAATAACCGCACCATCATGAGAAGAACAACGAAATAACTACAACAATAACATAACAAAAAAGAAGAAACAAAAGGAAGAAAGAGGTAAAAATACGGGAAAAAATCTTCTTATAACCATAAACAATAATTGTAAGTAGTGTTAGTAGTGGTGATAGCAGAGGCATCATGATCATCATCACTAGCAGTCATGATAATAGTGATAAGAGTGATAATCGATAATATATAATAAAAAACTAATACCATTACCAATACCAATATCAAAATAATAATGATACCCATTACTAAATTTAACAATAAGCAGGATGGTAATAATAAAAAATAAACCTAAACGAACAAGCCAGTGAAATAAAAATCGCCCCCCCCCAAAAAAAAAAAAAAAAATAAAAAAATATATATACATGAAAAATGTAAAAAAAAAAATCCTCCTTCAAAATGACGCGGCGGAAAGAGCCCGACAAGCGAGGCGAGCGGCGCGCACGGCGCCCTCTGCCGCCGCCGCCGCCAGCCAGCCAGCCGTGAGAAGTCAACAGCTTTGGGCGAACACCTTCATGGGTCGGTGCGGATCCGGGCGGGAGAGGAGGAGGAGGGAGGAAGGGAGGAAAGGGAGGGAGGAAAGAAAGAGGAAAGGGAGGGAGGAAAGAAAGAGGAATGGGAGGGAGGAAAGGAGGGAAGGGAGGGTGGAAAAGAGGGAATAGAGGGAGGAAAGGAGGGAAGGGAGGGAGGAAAAGAGGGAATAGAGGGAGGAAAGGAGGGAAGGGAGGGGAGGAAAGGAGGGAAGGGAGGGAGGAAAGGAGGGAAGGGAGGGAGGAAAGAAAGAGGAATGGGAGGGAGGAAAGGAGGGAAGGGAGGGGAAAGAAGGGAGAGGAGGGAGGAGGAAAGGAGGGAGGGGAGGGTAAAAAGGGAGAGGAGGAGGAGGAGGAGGGAAGGGAGGGTGAAAAACGGGAGAGGAGGAAGGAGGAGAGGAGGGAGGGGAGGGTAAAAAAAGGAGAGGAGGAGGAGGAGGAGGAGGAGGAGGAGGAGGAGGAGGGAGAGGAGGGAAGGGACGGCGAGAGGAGAGAGGGAAGGGACGGCGAGAACAGGGAGGGAATGGAAGGTGAAGAGAGGGAGGGAGAGAGAGTGTAAAATGATAAGGACAAGACAAACAACACAACTCACGAACCGCCAACCAAAGCGGAAGGAAAAAGAGACAGAAAAAAGGCAAACGAGGGAAAAGAAGCAAGCAAAGGGAAAAAGAGAGGAAAGATAAGAAGAAGAAAGAAAGAAAAGAAAAAAGGAGAGCGAAAAAGGAAGGAGAGGAAAAAAAAGAAGCGAGGGAAACGGAAAAGGATAGGAAATATAAAAAGAAGAAAGAAAAAAAAAGGAGAGTGAAAAAGAAAGGAGAGGAAAAAGAAGAAACAAAGAAAGAGAAAAAGAGAGGAAAAAAGAAGAAAAAGAAAAAGAAAAAAAAACACGAAAAAAGAATTTTCACCCAACAACACCCTTAACGAAATCCTAAATCAAGGAATCAAGGACTGAGAGTACGGGAGGAGGGGAAGGGGGGTCGGTAAGCTCAACAAGAAAGAAAGAAGAGAGAGGGAGAGGGAGAGGGAGAGGGAGAGGGAGAGAGAGAGAGAGAGAGAGAGAGAGAGAGAGAGAGAGAGAGAGAGAGAGAGAGAGAGAGAGAGAGAGAGAGAGAGAGAGACCGAGAGAGAGAGCGAGAGAGAGACCGAGAGCGTGAGAGAGAGAGAGAGAGAGAGAGAGAGAGAGAGAGAGAGAGAGAGAGAGAGAGAGAGAGAGAGAGAGAGAGAGAGAAAGGAGAGAGAGAGAGAGAGAGAGAGAGAGAGAAGGAGAGAGAGAGAAGGAGAGAGAGAGAAGGAGAGAGAAGGGGAGAGAGAGAGAGAGAGAGAAAGGGAGAGAGAGACTGACAGGGAGAGAGAGACAGAGAGAAAGAGAGAGAGAGAGAGAGAGAGAGAGAGAGAGAGAGAGAGAGAGAGAGAGAGAGAGAGAAGGAGAGAGAAAGAGAGAAAAAGAGAAAGAGAGAGAGAGAGAAAAAAAGAGAAAGAGAGAAAGAGAGAGCCAAAAGGGGAGGAAGGGGGGGGGGAGCAGAAGAGGTGGAAAATGAGGTTAAATTCAGAGAGATTTAAGGGTATCAGCGCCAGAAATCCCTTCGGATTCACCCTACAAATCGCCCTTCCCCAATCTGTTCCCCTGAAATCCTATTACCCTCTCCTGCGTGGGGTAAAAAATGAATAACAAAGAAGAGAGAGAAAAAAATGAATAAATTAGTAGCGAATAATAACGAAATAAAAAAAATATTTCCCAGAATCACAAAGAGCGAAAGTAAAAAAAAAGACGACAATGAAAACAATAACGAACATATAATAATGTCGAGGATGGAAGAAAAAATAACAATAATAATAAAAATATCACTATCAGTATTATCAAAATAACAAAATAATAATGATGATGACGATGATGGTAATGATATTTAATAATAACGATAATGATGATGATGATGATAATTATGATGATGATGATAATAAAATTTAATGGTCTTGTGATGATGATAATAATGATAATGATAATGATGATAACAATAATTAATAACTATAACGATAAATATGATGATGATGAAGATGATGATAATATTTAACAAAAATAACACTGATGACGACGATGATGATAATGATAAATCAATAATAATAATAAAAATAATAATAACACACTAATAATAATAATGATGATGATAATAACAATATAACAACATTGATAATGATAGCAACAACAACAACAATAACGCCAACAGTAACGGTAAAAAAAATTAATGATGCTACCAATAACGATAATGCAAATCAAACGAGATTAAGATTCTAAGCGAGAGTGCAATAGAGAAATACAAACAAATAAAAAAGATAAAGATGGATAAAAAAAAATAGAAAAGGCCTGCGGAGGGTGATGGTGGTGGTGATGATAATGAATGAAAATGATAATAATGATGATGATGATGATGATGATAATAAACGACGGTGGTAATGGTAAACCCTATTTTTCTCTTTCTCTCCTCTCCTTCCCTTCTTTCTTCCCTCCCTCTCTCTTCCTCTTTCCCTTTCACTTTCTCTCTCTTCCCCCCTCCCCCTCCTTTCTCTCTCTCTCTCCTCCTTCTCTCCCTTCCTCTCTCCCCTCCCTCCCTCCCTCCCTCCCTCCCTCCCTCCCTCCACCCCAGACTCCGCTGAGCCTTCACAGGTGCGACGAAAAGCCACCAAGGAAAATCTCTCCGATACTAAATCCCATAAATCCTGTCATAAATCCCCTTTCTTCTCCCCTCCTATCCGAGGACCCCCGTACCCCTTCCCCTCTGGTCCTCCCCCTCCGCCAGTGCCCCCTTATTCCTTCCCCTGAGACCCCTCCCTCCCCCGCAATGCCCCTTATTCCTTGCCCTCTGGCCCCTCCCCTCCCTCCCGCTACCCCCTCACGGCCCCTCAACCCTAGCCCCTTCTCCTCTGACCCCTACCTCTCCTTACCCCTTCCTCTTGAGTCCCACCCTTCCCCTCTTCTCCCCAACCCCTCCCGCGCTATTTCCCCCTCACCCCTTGACCCCTATATTCCTCTCCCCTCCCTCCCTCTTCCCTTCCCTCCCTCCTCAGCACTCACATCCCTCCGTCCTCCCCTTCTCTAACCATCCTCCCCCCCCTTCTTAATCCGCCTCTGAGATGATGCAGCTGTAAAATGGAGGAGGAGGAGCAGGAGTGGGGAGGAGGGGGAGGAAGAAGAGAAGGGAGCGGAGAAGGGGTAGAGAAAGAGGAAGAGGAAGAAGAGGAGGAACAAGAGGAGGAGGAGGAGGAAGAAGAGGGTTGGCAAGAAGGCCACAGAGTAGGTGTAGGAGAAGACGAGCAATATTAGGAGGATGAGGGAAAGAGAAGGAAGGAGGGAGGAAGAAAGGAAGAACGGAGTGAGGGCCGATTAATGATGATGATGCGGAGAGAAGGGACGAGAAAGAGAGAGAGAGGGAGAGAGGGAAGGAGAGAGGGAGAGGGAGAGAGAGGAGAGAGGGAAAGGGAGAGGGAGAGAGGGAAAGGGAGAGGGAGAGAGGAAGGGAGAGGGAGAGAGGGAAAGGGAGAGAGGGAGAGAGGGAAAAGGAGAGGGAGAGAGAGGGAAAGGGAGAGGGAGAGGGGAGAGGGAGAGGGAGAGAGAGGGGGAATGAGGGAGAGCGAGAGAGAGAGAGAGAGAGAGAGAGAGAGAGAGAGAGAGAGAGAGAGAGAGAGAGAGAGAGAGAGAGAGAGAGAGAGAGAGAGAGAGAGAGAGAGAGAGAGAGAGAGAGAGAGAGAGAGAGAGAGAGCGAACAAAAGAAAGAAAGAAAGAGAAAGAGACGTCAAGAGGGGGAGGAAGACAGGGGAACGAAGGAGGGGGGAAGGGAGAACAGGGAATAGAAGAAAGGGGGAGGGGGGCGAGGATGAAGGATAATTCTCAAAAGGAGATTTATGACGGATAATCGCCGCGACAACATCAATTAAGAGCGAAAGGCCGAGATGCTGACGACGAGGACGGCGGGCGGCAGCGGTCGAAATTCGCACGAGATTCACAACAACAACAGCAACTACGGGAACAACAACAACAACAACAACAAAAAACAATAAGAACACAAGCAGGAACAACAATACTGATAAAAAAAAAATCATAACCCACTTCAGACGACTAAGATTAACAAAAACAGCCTCCCCACGAAATTTGGAAAATGAAGGAAAAACAACGCTAATAAAACGGCAATAATAAAAACGTTATTGTAACCATAATAACAACAATAATAAAAAATGCAAAACAAAAAAAAAATATTAACAATCGCTTAATATGCTAGTACAAGGGCAATAACAATAAATATAATGTCGATGATGCGATAACAATATTCAATCAATAATCTAATCGACATGCCTATTAGCCAAAGATGAAAAAAAAAAACGAAACTTATATAAACGGGTCGATAATCGTTCTAATAGGAATGGAATATAAAAAATCCAAATTACATCAATAAAATCTTAGGGAAAATTAATAACAATAATAATAACTTCAATAGTTATTGCAGTTGTAGTAGGAGAAGTAGTGACAGCAGCAGCAACAACAATAATGGCAATAATAATAACAAAACTAATGATAATAATCATAATCATCATAATTATCATTACTATCATCATTACTATTACTGCTCTAATCATAATACTACAACAACAATAATAAACCTAGAAGCACTCTGAGAGCGCATACCTCCGCCAAGGCAATAGGGTCACTGATGCAATAAACATATTCCCACTCGAAGAATTACATTAAAATCACCTCTTTCTAACGTACACCTGTGATTATCTCGAAATGCTAACGAATCCTTAAAAAATGGATGTGGATGATCACAAAAATTTATTGGCATCTAAGTTGGGCTTAGACTCAACTCGGGTAAAAAAAAAAGAAGAAAGAAGAAAGAAAAAAGAAAAAGAAAAAAGAAAACAACAACATATATATACATTATTATATATATATATATATATATATATATATATATATATATATATATATATATATATATATATATAAATTTGTTTATAATATTTTGGGTGATCCTACTACCCAGCGAACAAACTAAACTAACCAAATAATAATAACATCATTAATAATTATTAGACAACAGCAATAAAAAAATATTAATGACAGTAAAAACAAAATCCATAGAAGAGGTTGGATAAAAAATAACTGGAGTGGGAAAGGAAGAAAAAGTGGGAGAAGAAGGAATTATGAAAAAAGAGCTGAAAGAGGAGAGACAAGAGAAGGGGGAGATGAGGAAGAAAAAGGTATGGT
>NC_091550.1:42665574-42668074 GCF_042767895.1 Penaeus vannamei | reverse complement strand
GAGAGAGAGAGAGAGAGAGAGAGAGAGAGAGAGAGAGAGAGAGAGAGAGAGAGAGAGAGAGAGAGAGAGAGAGAGAGAGAGAGAGAGAGAGAGAGAGAGGAAGAGAGAGAGGGAAGAGAGCGAGAGAGAGGAAGGAGAGGGAGAGAAGGGAGGGAGGAAGAGAGGGAAGGAGGAAGAGAGAGGGAGAGAAGGGAGGGAGGAAGAGAGAGGGAGAGAAGGGAGGGAGGAAGAGAGAGAGGAGAGAAGGGAGGGAGGAAGAGAGAGGGAGAGAGGGAGAGAAGGGAGGGAGAGAGAGAGAGAGAGAGAGAGAGAGAGAGAGGAAGAGAGAGAGAGAGAAGGGAGAGAGAGAGAGAGGAGAGAGAGAGGGAGGGAGAGAGAGGGAGAGAAGAGAGGGAAGGAAGAGAGGGAAGGGAGGAAGGAGAGAGGGAGAGAAGGGAGGGAGGAAGAGAGGGAGAGAGAGGGAGGGAGGAAGAGAGAGGGAGAGACGGAGGGAGGGAGGAAGAGAGGGAGAGAGGGAAGGGAGGAAGAGAGAGGGAGAGAAGGGAGGGAGGAAGAGAGAGGGAGAGAGAGGGAGGGAGAGAGAGAGAGAGAGAGAGAGAGAGAGAGAGAGAGAGAGAGAGAGAGAGAGAGAGAGAGAGAGAGAGAGAGAGGGAGAGAGAGAGAGAAGAGAGAGAGAGAGAGAGAGAGAGAGAGAGAGAGAGAGAGAGAGAGAGAGAGAGAGAGAGAGAGAGAGAGAGAGAGAGAGAGAGAGAGAGAGAGAGAGAGAGAGAGAGAGAGAGAGAGAGAGAGAGAGAGAGAGAGAGAGAGAGAGAGAGAGAGAGAGAGAGAGAGAGAGAGAGAGAGAGAGAGAGAGAGAGAGAGAGAGAGAGAGAGAGAGAGAGAGAGAGAGAGAGAGAGAGAGAGAGAGAGAGAGAGAGAGAGAGAGAGAGAGAGAAACTCCCAACAAAAATTAAGTCATTAAGCGCATAGGCCTGTCAACGCCCGCTCCTTATCCCCCCCCTCCCCCTCTCCCCCCCTCACTTTGATTAATCGCCTCTCTTTCTCTCCCTCCTTCCCCTCTTTCTTCTCCCCGTCGCATGCCACTTCTTTTATTTACACAACGGGATTCGGCATGACCAGTTGTCCCATTGTTCAAGGACCATTAACAACCATTAGGTGCCATGCAGAACCATTAACGACTTCTTCAACTCCCTCAGGTCCCTCTCTCTCCCCCCCTCCCCCTTCCCCCACCCCTTTCCCTTCCCTTCCCTTCCCCTCTCCCCATTTTACCTCCTTTCCCCTCCCCCTCCTTAGGTAAGGGAGGGGAAGGAGAGGGAAGGGAAGGGAAGGGAGGGGAACGAAAGAAAAGGGAAGGGAAGGAAAGGGAAGGGAAGGGAAAGGAAGAGAAGAGAAGGGCAAGGGAGGAGAAGGGTTATATTGTTGCAGTTACAGTCAAGCGCTCTATTGCCCAAAAAATCGTGCTTTTCGGTTAGCATGCCTGCGAGGCAGCATTTTCGGTAGGGGGTGGGGGGGGTAGGTAGGGTGTTAAGAGACCACCTTCAACCGAACTGAATTTCCCTTTTCATTTTCTTCATCTCTCTCTCTTTCTCTCTCTCTCTCTCTCTCTCTCTCTCTCTCTCTCTCCCTCTCTCTCTCTCCCTCTCTCTCTTTCTCTCTCTCTTTTTCCCCTTCTCCCCCTCCCTCCTTCCCCCTCCCTCTCACATTACACACGAGACAATTACCCAGCTGTGCCGCCACCTACCACCATTAGCACACAGGCGAACACGCGCGCACAAACACACGCACGCTAGCGGTATTCGCACAAAAGCCGTAATGGCCGAAACGCGCGCCGGGTAAACATTTTATTACGGAGCCGAGAGTGTAAGGCCTAAAATAAATAAAGGAATAGGCAAATAATAAAGGAATAGGCAAATAAAGAAAAGAAAACCTCAAAAAGGGGGAACATATATACACGGAAAATAAAAAAAAAGGAATAAGCAAATAAAGAAAACAAAACCTCAAAAAAGGAGAACATACACACACGGAAAATAAAAAAGGAATAAGCATATACAGAAAACAAAACCTCAAAAAGGGGAACATATACACACGGAAAATAAAAAAAGGAATAAGCAAATAAAGAAAACAAAACCTCAAAAAGGGGAACATATACACACGGACAAACAAACATGATTCCAACAAATGTGACCAGACACATACAGAAAGAAATAAACACACATATACACATTAAAATATACATTCCCATGCTACATTTCCCCGCTATTTTAAGTAAACAAACCATGAGATACGGTTAAATAAACTGCCAAAAGATCTCCCTCATGTATCCACAGAATTCAATCTTAGAACATGCAAGTAAACAAAAAAGTAAAAGCAAACAAACAAACAAACAAACAAACAAACGCGTAAACGACTAACTAAAGTGAATAAAAAATATTTCAAACTATTCAAACAGCGTATAACCACATGAAAGTGAACATGGAACAAGTGATCCTTGTATATTACG